>NC_046159.1:24393635-24510896 GCF_011064425.1 Rattus rattus | reverse complement strand
CTGTCCATCGAGCTTTCCCACCTTTTCTAAGGAAGGGTCTTGCTAAGTTACCTAACTTGAACTTGTCTTACAATCCACAAAGACCTTCAGCTTCTAATTCTCCTGCCTCGGTCTCCCATGTAGCTAGAATTACAGCCAATGACACCAGACCTAACTAACTTAATTTTTCTTTTTTATTGCCATGAAACCAACATTGACTTAGTGTTACTTGTCACAATCATTAGGATCTATAAATACTTCCTCAGAATAGTAATTCATCTTATGAACAATATTAATTATTAATTATTATAGGAAGGTTGGCAAGCACCCAGGAACCCAAGCATAAGCAGACCCATGTACAACTGATGCATTCCTCAAGACCCAAATGAAGCAGAAGGATAACTCAGGGCCAGGATCTGGGGGCCAGCCTGGGGTAGCATAAGAAGCAAAGTAAAGAGGAAAAAAGTCAACTAAGCGCCTTGCTAGAAGCCAGCATCCCTTTACCTGTCTCGGAACTCATCTTGCTCTCTGTGTCTCTGGACTCCTTCCTCGGGAGCTTATGTTGCGGTGATGGCTGCTGCCAGCTGTGTGCCGGACTTTGCTTCCTCAGGTGTGCCCACGGCCACCTGCAGGGACACAGGATGACTCATTCCTGAGCGTCAGTCGCGACGTGATATGAATGCTATGCAAATGAAGAAGGAAGTGGCATCTGGATTTCCGTCCTCCCTGGAGAAAGCCCCCGGAACCATCAACGCTGCACAGTAGAACATCGATGATGTTAAATTCCAGAGTTCTCTTAGGTGACGGCTAAACTTAGAAAGCTTTCCCCTTCCTTCAAGTGAGAGTGGGAGAGAAGCCAGCACGGATCGGAGAGAATGAAGCAGCTCCTATAACTAAGAAGTCCTCAGGGTGACCCGGTGAGAACACTGTGGGCTTTACCTGCTACTCCCTCTCAGTTACCCTTTGCTCCTCATGTCTGTTGGAAAAAGGAGGGGCAGCTTAAGATGCAAAAGCAGGACCTCGGCCTCTGAGTAAGATAACTAGTGTGCAGTTCTGGTGCTCTCTTCCTCTTGAAGGGAAGGCTAACTGTATGACTAAATCTAGTCCCTAATTTAAAAAAAAACAAAAAAGAAAAAACAAAACTTCCCTATAGCAATCCTCTGTTGTCAGAACGTTGGGTCAAGTTCAGGCTACTAATTCCTCTGGGGCTCAGCTACTAATTCCTCTGGGGCTCAGGATCATCCCACAGAACGGAGTTCACTCCCTCAAGGTCTAAGTCTCCCACTAGGGTCTTTTCCTAGTTTAGATCCTATTGCTGTGATAAAGACCAAGACCAAAGACACAACTTGGGGAGGAAAGGGGTTATTTGCTTACATTTCCATGTTATACTGAGGAAAGTCAGGGCAGACTCTCAAGCAGAAATGTGAAGGCAAGAACTGAGGCAGTGGGCTAGAGAGATGGCTCAGCGGTTAAGAGCACTGGCTGCTCCTCCAGAGGTCCCGAGTTCAAATCCCAGCAACCACATGGTGGCTCGCAACCATCTGTAGTGGGATCTGATACCTTTTTCTGTTGTGTCTGAAGACAGAGACAGTGTACCTATATAAAAATAAATAAATCTTTAAAAAAAGAAAAGAAAAGAACTGAAGCGCTATGGAGGAATGCTGCTTACTGGCTTGCTCTCCCTGGCCTGCTTTGTAATATACCCCAGGACCACCTGTCCAAGGGTGGCACTGTCCACAGTGGGCTGGGCACTCCCACATCAATCATCAGTCAAGAAAATGCCTACAGACTTGACTACAAACCAATTCAACAGGGCATTCTCTCAACTGAGGTTCCCTCTTTCTGGCTTGTGTTTTTCTTCTGTCCCAGAATTCCTACCTCCTAGCACAATTCCCTACTCTCAGGTCTGCCCACCCTATCTTGAAGGCCAGTGAGGATGACCTCCACACTGACACCCTTGACAGTCTTGGCCCCTGATGAATCTAGGAAGCAAAAGCATCGTAAGTGCCCATCCTTAGTTGTAAAATATCATATGAAGACGGAGGTTATCAAGGTTTTGTTGAGGGATGCTCAAGAAAAGTTCCTTTCTCCTTGCCAACAAAATGAAATCTGAGTCCTACCTGGGTGGAGACCAAACATTCTGGTCTGACTCAAAGATTAGAACATTACATATGATTGTCATTTCCTTAAGAGGTAATCCAATGGGGCCTGTCAATCACCCACCGAGGAGAGCACTCCACAAGCAAGCTGACTCATTCGAAGGCATGCGGAGAAGGTAGGAGGAATGACCTTCATGAGCCCCCAGAAGCTTTCCCCTGGCACAGTCGCTTGCAGTCCTTCAAGCAGGACTTGAAGCCTGCCTGCTTTTTCTGAGTTCTAACTCATAAAGCCTAACTTTTTTTTTCTTTTTCTCTCTTTCCATCTTTCTGGCCAAATTATAAGTACACCTTTCTTGATACTCTGGTCTCTCTCTCTCTCTCTCTCTCTCTCTCTCTCTCTCTCTCTCTCTCTCCTCCTCCCTCCCTCCCCTCCTCTCCCTCTCTCTCTCTCTCTCTCTCTCTCTCTCTCTCCCTCCCCTCCCTCCCTCCCCCTCCTCTCTCTCTCTCTCTCTCTCTCTCTCTCTCTCTGTGTGTGTGTGTGTGTGTGTGTGTGTGTGTGTCTGTGACTGGACACTGCTTTCTTGGATACTGACTCAAAGGTCAAAAAGTCATGGTTTTCTCCTCCTCTCAGGCGGCTCCCTTCTCCTGGCAGTTGCCATGATGCATGGCTTTGCCTGACCTGTAGTTTTCTTTCTAACTCTAATACAGTGGGCCTCAGGGGCTGGGAAATCAGCTAGGAAGTTAAGAGTGGGACTGGAGAGATGGCTCAGTGGTTAAGATCACTGACTGCTCTTCCAGAAGTCCTGAGTTCAATTCCCAGCAACCACATGGTGGCTCACAACCATCTGTAATGGGATTTGATGTGGCTGAAAACAGCTACGGTGTACTCATACACATAAAACAAATAAATCTTTAAAAAAAAAAAAGAAGAAGAAGAAGAAGAAGTTAAGAGTGCTGGCTGCTCTTCCATAGGGCTGGAACTCCCAGCACCCAAGTCAGGTAGCTCACGACTGCTGGTTAACTCCAACTCTGGGGCCTTCGATGCCATCTTTTGGCCTCCACAGGTACTGCATATTTGTGTACATACATATACATGCTTACACACAAAAATAAAAATAATTCTTTTTTTTTAATGGCCTTCAAGCATCCTGAATCTTAGTTAGTTAGTTAGTTACTTACTTACTTAGTTAGTTAGTTAGTTAGTTGAATTGGATTTTTTTTTTTTAGGACAGTCTCTTTACGTAGTCCTGTCCTGTAACTCCCTATATAGAGATAAGGTTAGCCTCAAAATCACAGAGCTCCTCCTGCCTCTACCTCCAGATACTGGGATGAAAGCTGTTTGCCACGACAGCCATCTTATGAATCCTTTAGAAATCAGTGTATTAATGAGACTAAGAACTCACAACAGGGAACCCTAAATCCTCTGTAACACTCTCATTCTCTCTAAATATGACCCCGCCATTCAGCTGCTCACAGACTTCCACTACCTGAGTTCTAAGTTAGGAAGTAGGTGGGAGAGATGGCTCAGTGATTAAGAGTGCTTGTTACCCTTCCAGAGGACCTGGGTTCAACTCCCAGCACGCACCAGGGTAGTTCATAGTCATGTGTAACTTTATGTCTAGGGGGTAGCAATAACCTTTCCTAACCTCCAGGGGCACCACACACATATGTAGTACCCAGACAGACCTATATACTTCTTAAAGAAATAAACAAAGAGTGAAATCAGCAAGCATGATCTCCTCTTGTATTCTCACCCACCTCTCTCCACCTGGCAGCTGCTGAGACCTCCAGCTTGACCTCTAGCTCTCTTGACCAGAACTGAGAGCTTTTCTCTTAAATTGATAAGGTTATCCTTGAGTTTCCTACTTGTATTCTATTAAAATTCCTTTTCTGTCTATAAGACTACTGTGAAAGGGACCCTTATTTTTTTCCAGTAACACCATGAATACCATCTATTATGCTATGCTATCTTGCTATCTTGGTGATGATTTAAACCCTTCTCTTATTTGGTATCTTTAAAAAAAAAAGATTTATGGGCTGGAGAGATGGCTCAGTGGTTAAGAGCATTGACTGCTCTTCCAGAGGTCCTGAGTTCAAATCCCAGCAACCACATGGTGGCTCACAACCATCTGTAATGAGATCTGCTGCCCTCTTCTTGTGTGTCTGAAGACAGCTACAGTATACTTATATAGAATAAATAAATCTTTTAAAAAAAGATTTATGCAATATATATACATATACATTGGGCAGCGGGACCCAGAAAGCAACGATCTTATTGGTGCCACAGAATCAATCATGAATTCCCTTTCCTCGAGAGATATCTTCATTAAAAATCCAGGCATGCTCACTATCTTGACCAGAACTGAGAGCTGCTCTGGTCCCCAGGCCTGGTAGGATGGTTAGTTAGTTTTTAAACGCAGTGGATTTTATTGAACATGTTATTGATAAGTAAAATAAGCCAAGGAAGAGGACGTGATACTTCAACAGCGGAAGACGGATGATACTCGGGATAAATAATTACTCATGGCTCATCCTGGAAAAGACAGTTTCCCTGGATTCATGCTTCTCCAGTGCCCTTGAATGCTTCACCCCTGCTTCCTGAAATCAGCCTTCTTTCCATTCCTTCAGGTATAATCTTATGCTCTGTAGATAGATAGATAGATAGATAGATAGATAGATAGATAGATAGATAGATGATAGATAGATTAGATTGCTTTATTTTATGCATATGAGTATTTTGCTTACATATGTATTATGTTTTTCCTGGTGCTCAAAGAGATCAGAAGGCATATGATTCCATGAAATGGGAGTTACAGATGGCTGTGAACTCCATAAGGTACTAGGACCTTAGCCCAACCTCTGTCAGAGCAGCCAGTATCCCTGACTATTCAGCCCCACCTCTGCTTCTATCGGAATGCCAAGGGCCCGGAACTGTAGCTCAGTTAGGAAGAATGCTTGCCTAACAAGCACAAAGCCCTGGGTTTGATTCCTGGCACATGGTGTCTCATATCAGAGGTGCAAAGGACTCTATCTCAAAACACACGAAACCCCGAAATTTCAAATTCTGGGAACAGACTGTTGGTCTAGAACAATATGGTCCAAACAAAGTCATACCTCCACTTATGCCTCCCGGTTGGATGCTCCTCACTGAGGTAATGTGGCTGGTAGCAACAGCAGCATTGGGAGTATGTGTATATTGGCTGGGACTTACACAGTCACCACCTCGCAGAAACAAACAACTAAAGACACATAGAGTCACGTGTTTCCAGAGGGAGAGTCCCCAGAAAATGACCCATGAGTAAAATGGCAGATGATGTGTAAAAAAACTCAAATCCCCACCATCCACCTTTCTGGGTTTGATTCCTGACACATTTTACTGCAGGCCAGGGGACTTGGAGACCGGGAATACTGCAAGGTTGGCTGCTGTTAGGTTGTTGTTTGTGTGTGGGTGTGGTGGGAGAGGTTGACTTTTCTTTCCTGTCTTGTTGATGTTCGTTTGTTTATGGAATTTTGGGGGGTTTTGTTTTTGAGATTATTTCTCCATATGTTTTCCACGCTGGCCTCAAACTCCAGCACTCAGGCATCCCTTCTTCTTTTTTTTTTTTTTTTTTGGTTCTTTTTTTTTCCGGAGCTGGGGACCGAACCCAGGGCCTTGCGCTTCCTAGGTAAGCGCTCTACCACTGAGCTAAATCCCCAGCCCCTCAGGCATCCCTTCTTAATCCTACCTCAGCCTTCCTAGATGCTGTGACCAGCTTGATCGTCTTTGTTTTAGCCAGTAGAGGGCAAAGAAATCATACGACCGGCTGAACCAAGCCCCGGTACCTACATCCCTGAAAATCCTCCGGTTCTTCTGGGTCCTGCCTTTCTCTCAGGCTTTTCACAAGGCTGGGAACACTTCACCCTCACATCTTCCTGCATAAAAATTCTCCGCTGGGGCTGGAGAGATGGCTCAGCGTTAAGAGTGCCCACTGCTCTTCCAGAGGTCATGAGTTCAATTCCCAGCAACCACATGGTGGCTCACAACCATCTGTAAAGAGATCCGATGCCCTCTTCTGGTGTGTCTGAAGACAGCTACAGTGTACTTATATATAATAAATGAATAAATCTTAAAAAAAAAAAATTCTCCGCTGCCCCCGAGAGAACGCCTGTATCAGATCCAGTCTCTTCCTGTTTCTCACCTGGACTCCACCTGTGGTAATGTCAATAATATTCACCTTCCCACAATAGCTTATGATCATTATTTCTCTGGGAGGCTGGACAATTAACCCTTAGGGTGCCAGAAGCCCCCCCCCCATATCATTCACTATTAATACTTTTTTTTTTTCCTTTTTTTACAGAGCTGGGGACTGAACCCAGGGCCTTGCACTTGCTAGGCAAGTGCTCTACCACTGAGCTAAATCCCCAACCCCAATACTTTTTGATTTAAAAAAAAAATCTTAAAAATTTTTTAAGTCAAGCATGGTGGCACATGTCGTTAACCCCAAGCACTAAGAAGGCAGAGCGTCGGGCTGGAGAGATGGCTCAGAGGTTAAGAGCACTGACTGCTCTTCCAGAGGTACTGAGTTCAAATCCCAACAACCACATGGTGGCTCACAACCATGTGTAACGAGATCCGATTCCCTCCTCTGGTGTGTCTGAAGACAGCGACAGTGTACTTATATATAATAAATAAATAAATCTTAAAAAAATAAAAAGACAAAGTGTCTCAAGCAAGAAGGTAGGACGTACAGTTAGTATAACAAAAGTTATAATTTATGCTGAGGGTCATCACACAAGACATACTCTTAAATTCCTAGCTATAGCCCTAAGCCTACCTCCCGCAAGGCTGCTTACCTGGGTGAGGTATCTTAGCTAAGGGTCCAGTTCAGACTCTCGGAGTAAGGCAAATCAGACAGTAGTCTCTGATTTGTGGGTCAGGATGCCGGAGACTCTACAGATGGAGGTGAGGTGGCTTCTCTCCGGTGTCTCTAGCCGTCCTGAGGAAGTGCAGAGCTCTGTATTGCCTTTGCTTCTATATCCAGTGAGCATCGCTGACTGAGTTCAAGTCCTGTGTCTGGTTATCTCGAGTGAGTGATATCACTGGTTCCAGTTATCACATGCGCCCTTGGGTTTAGTGGTGTTCCTGACTAAGCTATTTTTACAGATCTAAACAGCATTTTGTTTTACTCTGCTCATCACACAGAGACATGTAGATCTCTGTGAGTTAGAGGCCAGCCTGGTCTACATAGTGAGTTCCAAGATAGCCAGGGCTACCCACAGAGACCCTGTCTCAAACAACAACAACAACAGCAACAAAATATTTAATTTTTTAAATTTATGTGTACATGTATATGTTCAGGTACTCAAGTGTGTACCCAGCATGCATGTGGAGGTCAGAGAACAATTTTTTAGAAGTCGGTTCTTTCTTTCCATCTTGTGGGTCCAAGGAACGGAACTCAGGCTATCAGGTTCGGTGGCGAGTGCCTTACTCACAGAGCATCGTACCAGCCCTACTTCTTGATTGTCAAGGCAGGATCTCATTCTGTACACCAGGCTGGACTTGAATTCATGGTGATCCTCCTGTCTCAGCCTCTCTCTTATTACAGATGTGAACCACTGCACCTGACTTATCTACCTTCTGAGATTTGAAAAGGGTAGTCTGTAGCCAAAACAATTTTCGTTTTGTTTTGTTTGAGACAGGGGCAAACTATAAAATTCTAACTGGTTTGGAATTTCCAAATATGTAGACCAGCCTGGCCTGGAACTCAGAGCGATCCACCTGCCTCCACCTCGATGTGCTGGGATTAATGGTGTGTTCTATCGTGAGCCTAAAGCAATTATTCTTAATATTTCTCTGTTCTCTCTCTCTCTCTCTCTCTCTCTCTCTCTCTCTGAATGACAAATTGAACTGAAATGGTGCAAAGGTAGAAACCAGGGGGTGGTACATTTTTGTTCACAAAGAATTGTATCTGGGGTTGAAGATGTAGCTCAGTCCGTAGAATGCCTGCCCAGGATGCATGGCGCCTCCTTGGGCGCTGTCTATGACATCAGGTAAACTACACACCGTGTTAAGCATCTGCGGTGTCAGTACTTGGCAGGTGGGGGGGAAAGGACTATCAATTCCAGATCACCCTTATCTCTATATTAACAGAACTCCAAAGCAAGCCTGAGGTAAATGAAACTCTGTCTCAGGAACGAAGCAAGGCCTCAGTACGGCTCAGAGGGTAACGGCACTTCCGGTCACACCTGATGACGTGAGTCTCACCCTTTTCCAAGAAGACCCACTTATTGGAAGGAGTCTGACCCTTGATGGGTGTCCTCTGACCTCTACACACATGTGTGCATGCACGAGCACACACACACACACACACACACACACACACAATCTTAAAAATGCAAACAAAGCTCTGTTTAATTTTAAATGCAAGGGAAAGAGGACTCGAAGGAACAAGGTTCGGAAAAGCGGAGTGACAAGGGGGTTGGAGCATAGTAAAGTTACAACGCCGAGACACGGGTAGGAATTGCATCCAGGTCTTCATTCTTGTTCCTTATCACTGAGCTACAAGCCAGGTCCCAAACAGGATCCTCCCTGAAGCCAGTCAGGATGACAAGATATTGTCGTGGGGTATCCACCAGAGAAGACTGCTCCGGTGGATATGGCTTTGAGCCAATAGAAAGTCTTTATTAGCCATCTGGCAAAAACACTGGGTGTTCAGGGTCCCAGTGTGGACCCAAGCCTTTCTCAGGGTAAGCACAAAACCATGTCCGGGGTTCTTCAGTTAACAAGAACAGTTAGCCAGAAGCAGAATTATGGAACCCAAAAAAGCAGGGTTGGTACATTCAGGGACTTTCCCGGAACTGTGGACTTTGTCCTCATTTTGGCCAGTGGTGCTGCGCATGTGCTCAGTTTTAAGGCCCGAATGGTGCTTCCACCACAGAGTTAGTCGTGCTAAGGTCAGAGTGCCTGTCCCAACACCACCTGGAATCTAGGAGCGAATGAGGAGTTTTGGGGACATTTGAAAGCCAGAAAAGGAGGGCGGGGCAATCTGGCTAAACCCAGTAGAATGTTTGCCAGATCAGACGCAGGATATCAATTCTACCAGAGACTGTGGTCAAATTCCTGCCCAGTGCTCTGGATGTTAAAGTAGAAAAATCCAATGCTGCTCTGGTCCAGTGTTAGTGTCTGAGACTCAGGAGACCAGCTAGCTTGTGTGGAGTGACAGCAGGGACTCTAAGAAGCCTGACCAAAGGAATGGAGGAGAGAACACTGTCACATGTAATATTTCAGATCATTTTTTTTCTCCTCCCCAATCCCAAAGCGACAAAAGTAGTGATGAAAATCGACAGAACAAGGACATTGTCGATGACAGCTGATTTTAGCCACTTCACCAGAGTCACACGGTCCAGATTCTCTGCTCATAAACAAAGTATTCCTGTGTGCTTGATGATAGAGGAAGTGCTCAATGCTGTTTTTAAATAGAGAAGAAAGTGACCAGGAAGTAAAAGGTTTAGGCGGGTGTGGTGGTACATGCTTGCAATTCCAGCAATGGGACGTAGAGGCAGGAGGGCCAAGGTCTTCTGGCGACTTCATGGTCAGTACAAGTTCAGCCTGGGCTACACGAGACCATGTCTCAAGAAGGAGAAGAAAACTCTTGAGCAATCACTGGTGTCCCAATAGTTATGCCCCACCCCTTACTTAAAAATGGGGGCTGGAGAAATGGTTCAGGGGCTAAGAGCACTGGCTGCTCTTCCAGAGGACCTAGGTTCAGTTCCCACCACCCACGTGGCTGCTTACAACGGCCTGCGTTGGATCTGGCCTCTGCAGGCTCCCGCATGCATGTGGTGCACAAACTTAATCATGCAAACACACGTAACAGGAGGAAAAGAAAGGACAGTGGTCCTTACAGGTATTAAATATGGTGGTCAGCCAAGGGGGCAATCAAAGAGATTCCATAACCACTTACCATCCTGTCTCTCTTACTCCTCCCTATCCAGTAGGTTTCCACTACCATGTCTTGGGCTAGCCCAGAGGTATAGAAACAATAAGTTTACCTTAATGGAATTTACTTTTTACTTAGCATTTTAGCCTGCCATGGGGGCAGGGACAATGCACTCTCTTCTGTAACTATATTTTCAATCCTTAGGGCTCAGGAAGTCTGAAAATGCCTTGGGGCAATAACAGCACAGAAGGGGAAATAGATCTGAAACATTCTTTTTTTTTAAATTTTTTTTAAATTTATTTATTTAATGTATGTGAGTACACTGTAGCTGTCTTCAGACACACCAGAAGAGGGCATCAGATCTCACTACAGATGGTTGTGAACCACCATGTGGTTGCTGGGATTTGAACTCAGGACCTCTGGAAGAGCTGTCAGTGCTCTTAACCGCTGAGCCATCTCTCCAGCCCGATCTGAAACATTCTTACCTCTGCCAAGTTTACATTACTTTTGAGATTTTGGGAATATATTTAAGTTTTTCTAGCCTTAGACTTTTCCTGGACTTGGAGTATTTTTTTTCATTTACCAGAGACATAAGTGGTTGTTATTGAGAACAGCCATGTATGTTCTTCTAGTGAAAAGTTGCATCTGAAAACTGTTTATCCTTTAACATGAAGCCTTTGTGCAATGTAAACCCCCACCCCTTTTAAAATAAGAGACCAGGTAGCTTAATTAACGAGCTAATTAGTGATCTAACGAGGAGTTGATTGCTACTGCCTAAGTGGTAAAGCAACGATTAGCTTAGCCACCAATGTGATCAGAGAGATGTGAGAAGGATGAACTATGCTATAAATGGCCTATGTCAGCTAAAATGATAGAGATTAGTCCATATTCCATCACCTAGACAGTCATCCCAGGCTCCTGTGGTCTCCATGGCAATAGGGGCAAAGCTATCAGGACGGCCTCAGAGACATTCCTGTGGAGGAGGAGCATAGCAGGGACTGACATTACCCTGTCTAGGCAAAGTGGGGCAATCAACTCTCCAGTGTCCTGCTTGTCCACAGTTCAGGTCAAGCCCTAGCAGGCAGCAGGCCAGGGATGGGGCAGTTAAACCCAGTGGTTAGTGTTCCTTTGTCTTGAGACCCTGGGAGTCATTACTAGGATCTGAGAGTCTCTGTCATAGTAAGTTTAAATATCTTTTTAAAAAAGATTTATTTATTTATTATATAAGTACACTGTAGCTGTCTTAGACACACCAGAAGAGGGCATCAGATCTCATTACAGATGGTTGTGAGCCACCATGTGGTTGCTGGGATTTGGACTCAGGACCTCTGGAAGAGCAGTCGGGGCTCTTAACCGCTGAGCCATCTCTCCAGCCCTTGAAATCTACTTTTCAGCCAGCGATTCTCAGTCTTTTTTTTCAATGCTGTAACGCTTTAATATCCAAGCTCTCCGCCAGACTGCCTATGGCTATCGTTTTACTTCTTCGTATGACAGAATTTTTCGGTCTCGGGTGTTTAGCCGTGGCCCTAATTTTTAGTCTTTTATGTATCCATTCATAAAGATCATATATTAATGAAGTCATTACAATAAAATAGCTGATAAACTATAAAATGTCCCATAGCTTTATAAATGAAAACATTTTTAAAAACCTGTTTTCGAAATGTTTAGTTTTTTATTTTTTGTAAAATTCTAAAATTTTTGTTAAAGTAGTTTAAAATCTCTCAATTGTGTGTTCTTTTGAAAAATAAAGTACCTTTCTAAAGACATGGAGCACAACCATAATTCTTAGAAGGCAGTGTAAACAACTTAGTGTTTTATTATAAGTGGGTTAGTTATTATAAGTGGGTTATTTTATGTTACAAAGTTTAGCTTCCAGCAAGAAAAGTTCTTGTATAAGAACACATGAAGGTGCAGCTTTAATACCTCCTAATTTTTTTTATAAACCTGGTTTTAAGACAGAGCAGAAATTATATAAAAATCTTAATCCAATTTAAAAGTATCTTTGGAGACCCGTTTCCTTGGCCGACTCATGCCATGTGTAGCTGCCCAGAATGACTCCAACCCTGAGTTACTAGTTTGAAGTTAAACTTTTTGGTATAGATATTATAACTTTTTAACCATACCCAACACCTTATAAGCCAGTGATTTATAACCAATACATACAGAACATAGTACACTCGGACATTTAAGACCAGTCAGAAACAAATATGCAGTGGCCACATACATTTATACATTCAAAACAGACAAAACTTTCCTTACTTCTTCCTGATCTAATTTCAAGGGAGGAGCGCCTTTCTGCCTTCAAAATCCAACTCTCATGGGCACAGTGGTTCTGTAGCGGGAGTAGGCACAGGCTTCCTGACCAGAGAAAGCTGAGGAATTGCTGGTTCGGCTTTAAGAGGGACTTGGACAAATCAGGTGGCTGGGGTTTGCTGTCAGGCGAGGAGGAGGCGGGGCTTCACCAGCAGCGCTGAACTCAGTGTCAGCCAGTTTATCTGTTTTTGTTGTTATTGTTGTTGCCCTGATTCAGCCGCTTTTTACCCCCCCTCCCCTGAAAATCCTTGAGATGGATAAATACTAAGCCAAGAGGTGAACAGCCAGCAGAAGAACTTTGGTTCACTTTCCCGGATATGAAGCACAGAGTAACAACCAAAACTAAATCAAACTACAGACACAAAACCCACATAAGCAATCCCGCTTGCCCAGAACCAGAACCAAATGTCCCCTCAGTGGAAACCAGTGAAAAGGCAGGACATCTCCTGTCCACCTCTAACCCCAGGAGCAGTGCCGCATCCACTTTCTTCTTGCTTGGGTCCCAGACAGGCTCCAACCAGAAATCAGAATACAGGCTTACCTCCGAGAGTCCAGATGACTGAAAAACAGTCGGAGGTGCTCCTAATTCAGTTTTGGGGATCAAGTGGTTTGGCGTTTGGTACCCAAACGTTAGGGTGTAAAAAAAAAAAAAAAAAAAAAATTAAGCCATCACAAGAGTCCACAGGAGTCCAGCGACGCAACTTCTTTAGGCAGCAAAAACTGACTCCCCCCCCCCCCAAGAATGTTGCAGAGTTTGTAAGCTCCAAAACCACAAACAACTCTGCCAAGTTATTCCCACTAATTAGGATTTAGGGACAGAGGACTTCCTTAGCAACTCGTCTTTGTGGTACACTCACCCTGTTCCCATTGTTGGTTTATTCCACTGTGGTGGGAGATTTGCCTAGCAATCATGTCTCAACTGGCGGAGCAGGATGTCAGTTACCCATTGCGGTCTTGGGAACATGAACTTTATCTGACCTCTATTCAAAATGGAAGTTTTATTCAAAAATGGCTTCAGTTCGATTCCTTCTTTCACCATTATCCTTTCAACAAGGTTTCTACTATATATATATATATTTTTTTTTTTCTTTTTGTTTCTTCTTCTCCTTTTCCTACTTTTTGAGACAAGGTCTTTTTACATGGCTCTGGCTATCTATAACGCTCTCTATTGACCAGGCTAGCCCCAACTCAGAGATCCACCTATCTCTGCCTCCCAGGTGTTGGGATTATAGATGTGTAAAAAGACTGATTTTTTTTGGAACCAGGAGGTAGTGGCGCACACATTTAATCCTGGCACATGGGAGGCAGAAGTGACTGGATCTCTGAGTTAAAGACCAGCATAACCTACTGAGAGAATTGCAGGACAGCCAGGACTACACAGAGAAGCCCTGTTTCACATAAGCAAAAAAGCCCAATTTCGAGTGTGTGTGTGTGTGTGTGTGTGTGTGTGTGTGTGTGTGTGTGTGCGCATGTGTGTGTGACTTAGAGTTGTTCGCAGGGCACCAGGCTTGTTACATGGGTGCTGAGATCAGAGCTCCAGGGCCCAGGATTTAGCCACAGTTACTCTTACCTGCTGAGCCTGCTCTCCAGCCTCCCTGCATGGAAAGGTCCTACTTCGCTTTACTGTTGCTATGACAAACACCACCAAAAACAACTTGGGGAAGAAAGGATCATCCTACACTTCTAGAGAACAACTCATCACTGAGAGAAGTCACAACAGGAACTTAAAAGAGGAACAGGATGCAGAAATTAAAGGGGAAACCATGGAGAAACGCTGAACACTGGCTTGCTCCTCATGGCTTGCTCAACCTGCTTTCTTTTCTTCCTTTCTTCCCTAGTTTACTTTATTTTTAGGGGTGTGCGTGTGTGATTCACTGGAACACAGGCAGCTGTGAGCTGCCTGACCTGGGTGCTGGGAACTCAACTCTGGTTTTCTGCAAGAGCAGCATAGGCTCTGAACCACTGAGCTATCCCTCCAGCCCCTCAGCCTGCTACCTGCCCAGGGGTAGCACTGCCCAGAGTGGGCTGGGCCCTCCCACATCAATCAACCATCAATAAAATGTCTCACCAAGGCAATTCCCCATTGAGACTCCCTGAGATAACGACTCCGGGCTGTGGTAAAGCTGACAGCTCTAGCTAATTAGAAGAGGATAGCACTGGGCTGGAGAGATGATGGCTGAGTGGCTAAGAGCAATGGCTGCTCTCCCAGGTTCCGTTCCCAGCACCCACATGGCAGCTCATAATTGTCTGTAACTCCTGTTCCACAGGATCTGACACCTTTGTACGGACATATATATAGTCAAAACACCAATGTACATAAAAAAGAATGATTTCTATATATAATTTTATAATAAATATATTTCTGTATATAAATTATTTTTTGAAAAAATTGGAAAGTATCAAACACATGTACACATAATCCAATATCTATTTAAACACCCTAACAAAAATTTTGCTGTAATAGTTCAGTTGAAGTAAATTTATTAAGAAAACCCTCAAGAATTTCATTCAACTAAGTTTTGGGCATGCACTTGAAGTTAAAAAAAAAAAAATAAGCCCAGGTCTTAGGACATAGGTCAGTAATAAAGTACCTGCTTGTTTGTTAAGGCCTTGGGTTTGACCTCCAGCACAACTGCCGGTGGCCCATGCCTAACATCCCAGAACTCACTCTCTGAAGGCAGAGGCAGGAAGATCACCCTAAGTTCAAGGCCAGTCTGGTTTATGTATGAGTTCCATTCTAGCTGGCACTACACACGCAGTAAGACCCCGTATTAAAAGAATAGGTATGGGGAAGGATTTGGCTCAGTGGTAGAGCGCTTGCCTATGCAAGCGCAAGGCCCTGGGTTCGGTCCCCAGCTCCGGAAAAAAAAAAAAAAGAAAAGAAAAAAAAAAAAAAAAAAAGAAAAGGTATGACTGGGTGTGGTGGTGGTTGCTACAAAGAAAGAAGTGGGTGGAGCTCTGTGAGTTCGAAACCGGCCTGGTCCACTTAGAAAGTTCTAGACCAGCTAGGGCTACATAGTGAGACCCTGTCTCAAAACAAAACCCTAAACAACAAAAGCAAAACCCCAGATATGGTGATGTAAGTCTGCATTAGGAGCACTCCGGAGACAGACAAGAGGTTCAAGGCCAATAAATTATATAAGACTCTCAAAAACAAACAAACAGTAAACAGAGGACTGAGGTTGTAGCTCAGTTGGGAGAGTATAGGCCTAGTGTAGTCCTCAGGACCACACAAACACAAGCCAGGTATGGCGGCACATGCCCATAGCAGCACCCCTTCTGAGGCGAAGGCAGGATTGTTAGAAGTTCAAGGTCACCCTTTCCAGGCTACTTAAGGAAGTCTTTTTTTTTAAATTAATTTATTTATTTTATGTATGAGTACACTGTCGCTGTCTTCAGACACACCAGAAGAGGGCATCAGATCTCATTACAGATGGTTGTGAGCCACCATATGGTTGCTGGGAATTGGAACTCAGGACCTCTGGGAGAGCAGCCAGTGCTCTTTTAACTGCTGAGCCATCTCTCCAGCCCTACTTAAGGAAGTCTTAAACTAATCTGGGGTAAAAGAAACTTGGGGTTTTTTTTTGTTTTGTTTTTTTGTTTGTTTGTTTGTTTGTTTTTTTGAGACAGGGTTTCTCTGTGTGGTCATGGCTGTCCTGGAACCTGTAGACCAGGATGACCTCAAACTCACAGAGATCCGCCTTTCTCTGCCTCCTGAGAGCTGGGATTGAAGGCATAAACCACCACAGCCTAGCAAAAAAAGGAAACTTCTAAAGCCAGGACGGTTCAAGCCTACAATCCCAACATCCCAGAAGCTTGCAGACCAGTTTAGACCAGAGAGTGAAACCGACTCAAGAAAACCAAGACAAAAGGAACCTCTGTGTGTGGTGGTGCACATCGGAAATCCCAGCACGGGTGCTGGAGGACCTGCAGTTCAAGAGTCCCCTGCACTACAAAGGGAGCTCTGAGGAGCAGCTGGACTCCAGTCTCTGTCCAGGGAAAGCCGACGATCCACACTGAACCAAGGAGGTAATCTAAGCTCTAAGATCATATGACAGATCCGGGGCTAAAGAAATGGCTCAGCAGCTAAGAGCACTGATTGCTCTTGTGAAGGAGCCATTTTGAGCATCCAACATGGAGGAGACTAATGATCTCCTGTAACTCAGGGGATCTGACTCCCTCTTCTGGCCACTGTGAGCTCCTGCATGTACATGGTGCGCTTATACAAGCACCTACATAGAAAACGAGTAAGTAAACATTTTTAAAGATCACGTGGGGGGTTGGGATTTAGCTCAGTGGTAGAGCGCTTTTAGGAAGCGCGGCCTGGGTTGGGTCCCCAGCTCAAAAAAAAAAAGAACAAAAAAAAAAAAAAAAAAAAAACGTCAGGGGCTGGGGATTTAGCTCAGCGGTAGAGCGCTTACCTAGGAAGCGCAAAGCCCTGGGTTCGGTCCCCAGCTCCGAAAAAAAGAACCAAAAAAAAAAAAAAAATGATAAACAAAATTTAAGATACATAATTGTATATACATATGATACAGCGCAGACCTTTAATCCTAGGATTCAGGAAGCAGAGGTAGTTCGATCTCTTGTGAGTTTGAGGCCAGCCTGATCTACATAGTTCTAGGACAGCTTAGTGTACATAGAGACCCTATTGAAAAAAAAAAACAAAAACAAAAAATGACTGTAATCCCGGCACACAGAGGAAAGAGGATTGCTGTGAGTTCAAGGTCAGCAAAGGATATACAATAAGACCTTGTCTCAAACAACAAGAAGCCTAGCATGTTATGCCTAATGAATACATTAGAGGACAAATGAGCCAGGATCACTAAGGGCCCCACGGTAAGTGCACAAAACACATAACTTTGGGGATCATTAAACATGGCGGACATGTTCGACTCAAGAGATCATAAGCCAAGAATGGTGGTTTTATTGAAGGGTTTACCCTAAGAGCACTCCTATCCTATTCCTGACACTACCCACACCCACACTCATCCACTACCATGTCTTCATAATGTCGGAGAATGACGTTCTTATCGTTGTCTTGATAGAGCATGGAGATTGGAGACAGCTTGGTGGGGATACAGACAGCCTTGGGGACCTTGGGGTCAGCCATATGCATCAGAGCCTGCATGAAGGCATAATTGGAGCTATTCAAATACGTGGTCATTGTGAAGGGGCAATCTCCATGACAGTAGTTTGCCATGAAACCCTTAGGGGCAATGACCCACTTGTGCCAACCCAGGTCCTGGAAGTTGACGAACAGTTGGTGACGATGGCAGAGGTTCCTACAAAGACCCGTGGGGATAGGGACGGCTGCCCTCTTTTTTCTGGAAGAAGGGTGACAGTGTTTAAGGTTGAGGGTCACCACCAGCAGGGAGGCATGAAGAGAGTGCATCAGCTGGTTACAGGGGTTATCAAGCTGGGCATTTACCCTGGAGTATCTGTCCTCTTTGACCAGAATCTCTAAGTATAAGTCCAAATTCTTCAGTTGGTGGCGGTTCCAATCCTTAACCACACCCTGCAGGTTGAACTGAAGAGAACCTTGAGGTCCCCGGACAGACTTCTGAACGAGCAACCTGCCCGGCTTAGGGTGGGATCGCCCCCACACACCACTATCCTGAACCACAGATACAGCCACCACCAGCTCCGGCTGCAGGTAATAGTAGGACCTGGGCCCCAAGTGTAGAATCAGCTGGGCCATGGTCAACTTTCCCTTTTCTTTGACGGCAGACAAGTTAAAAGAGAGGACCTTCTGTAGACAGGAGCCATCTTGGGAAGGTTTCTGTGTGTTAAGGAAAAAACCTAGAAGCAAAAAGAAACATTGGAGAGCCACTGAAAGTGTTTCTACTTCTGGCCCCTGTGGGCTTGTCCATAAATGTGCATTACCCTGAGCTCCAGTCAAGCGCTCCCCAGTCCTCCTTACTCAAGTCTATTCCTGTGCTTCTCCTCAGGAGCTGTCTACCTTACATAAGGTCTCACTGACCCGGGGTTCACCAATTTGACTAGACTGGCTGGCCAGTGAACCCCAGGGACCTGTCTGTGCCCCAGAATGTCGGGGTTACAGGAGGACATGTAGTACCCAACTGCTGAACTTCACGCTTGTAAATAGGTAATCACTTCACTGACTAAGCCGTCTCCCCAGACCCAACTGTTTGGTTTATTTATTTGTGTATTTGTTTTATTTATTTTTGGAGGGGCTGTGTTTGTTTGTGTTTGTTTTTTTTAGACAAGTTCTGGGGCTGGAGAGATGGCTCAGCAGTTAAGAGCACTGGCCCTCTTCCAGAGGTCCTGAGTTCAATTCCCAGCAACCACATGGTGGCTCACAACCATCTATAATAATAGGATCTGATGCCCTCTTCTGGTGTGTCTGACAGTGCACATAAACTAAACTAATAAAAAAAAAAGTAAGGTTGGTTTTTAAAAGATAAGTTCTCTTGTAACCAAGGTGATTCACTATGTAGCCAAGGATGGCTTTGAACTTCTGATCCTCCTGCCTCTACTTTTCAAACTTCTGAGATTACAAGTCTATTTCTATACATCTGGTTTGTGCTATGCAGGAGCTCAAACCCAGAACTTCATGGGCACTAGGCAATCCTCCAGCACACATACCCCTGTGCCCCTCCCCTCCCCTCCCCACCACAGGTCCTTTTGTTTTGAGACGGTCTAGTACAGTCTCCCTCGAACCTCCCCCCGCCCTCATGCCCTGCCCGCCCCTCCCGCCCCCCACCACTTTGAGGCCCCTTCATTATAACAAACAAACCTCCATGTTGGAGGTTCATCATCAGCTTCCTCTTCAGGCCAACCTTAGACTTTTACTTTTTTTTTTTTTTTTTTTTTTGATATGTTTATTTTATGTATGTGAGTACACTGTCACTCACGGTCTTCATGCACACCAGAAGAGGGCATCAGATCCCATTACAGATGGTTGTGAGCCCCCATGTGATTGCTGGGAACTAAACTCAGGACCTCTGGAAGAATAGTCAGTGCTCTTAACCACTGAGCCATCTCTCCAACCAGGACTTTTACTTTTTTTTAACTAATTCCCTTCTTAAAACTCTTCCCATCCCACCCCACACTCCACACAGGATTCCTCAGCCTAGCCTTGACTAGAGACCAGGCTGGCTTTGAACTCAGAGATCCATGCAGTGCTGGGACTAAAGGAGTGCCCTATAATTTTGTTGTTGTTGTTGTTGTTCTGTTGTTTTGTTTTGTTTTGTTTGGGGAGGGGGGGCTGGTGTTGGTTTGAGACAAGATTTTCTGTGTAACAGCCCTGGCTGTCCTGGAACCTGGGCTGTAGACCAGGCTGGCCTCGGACTCAAGAGATCCTCCTGCCTCTGTCTCCTAAGTGCTGGGATTAAAAGCGTGCACCCCCACGGCCAGCTGAAACTCTGAAACAGAGTAGACTTTTGATCATATTTGCACTCTCAAGGCCATTCCCAAGTCAGGGACAAATATCCAAATCCTTTCTTCATCTTCTCTTTATAACCTCAGCCCTCGGGAAAGTTGAAGCAGGAGAATTGCTGAAGACAACAGTGACTGGAAAGACTACGCATTTGAATGCCAATGCAGGAATGCAGATGCTGCCACCACCCCAACTTTGAATAAGAATCAAGCGAGGAAAGGAAGGTCAGACAGCCTGAGGCAAGACGAGCCTACTTTTAAATCGTGAAAATTGTGCAATTTGGTAATTGGTAGGTTTAAAAACTGTGGGACGGCAATCCCTCAGATTTGAGTGTGACTGCAGCTTAGATTAATACCATTGGCCTGTATTTTAAAAAAGTCAAGTCATGCGTGAAGGGCGAGTGCCTTTATTAATCCCAGCACCTGTGAGGCAGAGGCAGGGGGATGTCTCTTGAATCTAAGGCCATGCTGGTCTAGAAAGAGATCCCCAGGATAGCCAGGGCGACACAGAGAAACCCTGTGTCGAAGAAACAAACAAAAAGTAAATAAAATAATTAAATATAAATAGATACATAGATAAAAATCAAGAGATGTGCTGGCTTTTAATCCCAGTTCTTGGGAAGCAGAGGCAGGTGGTTCTTGCGCTATGGTCTACACAGCAAATTCCAAGACAGCCGGGGCTACACAAAGAGACTTTAATTAGTTAAAATCAAGACGTGCTTTTTTTGCATCTAACAAACGTAACACAGAGGGGATAGAAAGATGGCTGAATGGTTAAGAGGACCAGAGCTCAGTTCTAAGCAACATGTGGATGGGGAGCTCACAACTGGAACTTCAGCTCCAGGGGATCTGACACCTTCTCTGGAGTCTTAGGATAGACACCGACAAACATATATTAAAAACCGGGAGAGAGTGAGCAGGAATAGAGGGAAGGGAGGTGGTGGGGAACCCCTGATTTGAAAAACCTACTTTGAATTCGGTCTCACCCAAGGTGTGATATTGTCTAGCCCTACTGTCTAAGCCCACTCTCTGTTGACAAAATTAAACTCTGCTAAGCCGGCACAGCGGCAGTTAGACCAGTGTGGAGAGATGATAAGAACACGTTGACTTCCTCTGGGTTGATCTTGGAACGGAGACAAAATGTGCAAGATCCTAGCTCAGACTTCTGCCTGACGCGGTGCCCGTCTGTCCCCTCCTCCCTGCTCCATAGCACCCACTTGAGATTTTTCTCTGACAAACCCTCGGATTCCTTACCTTGGTCTGGGAGAAGCCGAAGCAGGTTCCCACGGACGCCCAGCTCCTTCACGTAGCATAAGTCCTGCGAGGCCCCTCTGGCTGCAGCGGTTTCTCGAGCCCGTATGATTTTCCTTAAGATGCGAGGCACAGGTTGGAACCTGTGGGGTGAAGGCGCTTTCTTTAAGCCCAGAAATTGCAAAAAGTCATAGTCTTGAAACTCGGATGTCTGGCCCCAGGCCAGGGTTAACAGAAGGAAGCCGAGAGTCAGAAGCCTTTGGGAAGGTTGCATGGTCGACCGAGCGAGAGAGTGCAGCCACTGGGGAGCTCAGCGGTCTAGCCTTCACTGCTCGATTCAGGAGCTTGGGAGGTAATCAAGTGTGAATTGCTCTCTTCCCAGCTCCTCAGAGGCAATTCAATGTGAAAAGACAGGTGGGGTCTGTGTGGGGGCGGGTCTCTCTCTCTCTCTCTCTCTCTCTCTCTCTCTCTCTCTCTCTCTCTCTCTCTCTCTCTCTCTGGTGTGTGTGTGTGTGTGTGTGTGTGTGTGTGTGTGTGTGTGTGTGTGTGTGTGTGTATTTTTTCTCCTCCTGCTCTACTCTCTCAGGGGAGTGAAATAGTACTCGCGGGTTGGTCAGCAGTATACAGGGCAAGTGGAAAGGGAGGCACACTCATTCAACACACAGATATTAATGTCTGTGATGTGCAAGGCAGTGGGGTAGCTTCTGGGAGCGTAGCAGAGAATAGCTTATTATATATGTAATTCTGAGGTGGGGTCTCATGTGTCCTAGGTTGACCTTCAACTGGTTTCCCTTCAATAGTACTTTTGTTTATTGGGAGTGGGGTATGCACGCCACAATACAGGGTTGGAACTCATGAGAACCATTCACAGGCTTTGGTCTCTCCTTCCAATTAGATCTCAGGAGTTGAAATCAGGTGTCAGGCTTGGTGGCAAGTTCCTTTACCCACTGAAGCATCTTGCTGGCCCAAGTTTGAACTTCTGATCTAGCCTACATATCCCTCACTGGCATCCCGGTGAGATTGGGTGAGATGCATGGTATGGGACTCAGGACTGAGAACATGCTAGGCAAACAGTCCGCTCACTCCTAGCCTAGAATCCTTCCTTCCTTCCTTTCTTCCTTCCTCCCTCCCTCTCTCCTTTCTTTCTTTTCTTTCTTTCCTTTTGAAGAAATAAAGTTTCATAGATGTGAAAAACAAAGCTGTGAAAACAAGGTTTGGAGAAATGCATCTGGTGGTCAGGATGCCTACGACAAACTTGTGACCTTTCGGAGAGATACATCTGACGTCAGGATGCCCAGTGATATAATAAAGTTTTGGTGATCAAGATATTGAGGTGGGCTGGAGAGATGGCTCAGTGGTTAAGAGCACTGACTGCTCTTCCAGAGGTCCTGAGTTCAATTCCCTGCAACCACATGGTGGCTCACAACCATCTGTAAAGGGATCTGATGTCCTCTTCTGGTCTGAAAACAGCTACCGTGTACTTGTATACATAAAATAATTAAATCTTAAAAAAAAAAAAAAAGATATTGAGGCAATTCTGACTAAGCTAATTAAGACAAAACAAAAACAACTGTTATCCCTACCCCTCCCTGCGGTAAATTCCGAGAACAACCGCAAGATGTATTCCTGACCCCACCCCCACTAAGAGACGCACCAACTTAGCCCTTTCCCAGTGATTCTCCAAGGCTAGGTACGGGGGTTGGAGTAGGAAAGTGACTCATTGAGCCAAGAACAGTCCCTTGAGCAGGCCAGCCAATACCTGACAAGATCCTTTGTCCTGTGTACCACCAATGAGAATGGGCCATTCTGTAACGAATAAAAGTTGTGTGCTTTTTGGGTCGGGGTTGCCTCTCCCTGCGTGGATGAGCAACCCCGCGTACATGGATTAAAAACCTTATACCCTCATGCTGTTGCAGCGCTCACTCTGTCAATCTGCGCTCTGTGGGTGGCGCTCCTGAGGGAAGGCCACTACTGGGTCTTACCACACTTTCTTTTCTTGTTTGCTTGCTTGCTTTCCTTCCCCCCCCCCTCAGAAATGGTGTTTTGCAGGATGACGTAATTACAAATCAGGAAACTGACATAGGAGAATAAGAATAGAAGACTAGGGGACTGGGGGGAAGGCTCCGCAGTTGAGAGCACTGACTGCTCTTCCAGAGGCCCTGAGTTCAAATCCCAGGCACCACATGGTGGCTCACAACCATCTGTAATGAGATCTGATGCCCTCTTCTGTTGTGTCTGAAGACAGCTACAGTGTACTTATAATAAATAAGTAAGTAAATAAATAAACAAACAAATCTTTAAAAAAATAAACACTAGCTGGCAGTGTTGCTCAGGGGTGGATTCTCAAGATCTTGCTAAATTCCAAACAAAGTCCCAACATTAAAAAAAATGTTTTTTAACCAGGCCTAGTGATTACAGCCCTACAATTCCAGCTGCTCAGGAGGCTGAAACAGGAGGATAAAAACCTCAAAACCTACCTGAGCTACTAAGTTCCTGGCAACCCAGGCCGCAGAATGAGAGCCTGTCTCAATAGATCCAACAAGGAAGCCCACATCTCTCTTCTAGATTTCAGTGTCTACCCGCATCCTTCTTGACTAGGGTCAGAGTCCTGGGGTGAGCTCTGGTCCCATCCCGTATCACCTGTGCAGCACCCGAGTTTTCATTTCCTCTCACTGAGTGTTGTTTCAACTAAAGCTAAAACCAATACATTTGCCTCAGAAATGTGTTGAGGGGCTCAGTCTGAGGTCCGTAGGTTGGGATCGGTCTGTCTGAAGGAACTTGGTGCGGAAAAGCACAGAATCGTTGACAGGGTAAAAGGGAGGTGTGGGAGAACTGGATACTGCACCACAGCGGTCATCCCAACACTTGGGAAGCATAGGCAGGCAAATCGTGAGTTCAAGGCTATCCTCTGCTACCTAGCAAGTTGCCGGTGGTTGAACTCAACACAGCAAGACACACATTGAAGGGTGTTGTTGCTGCTTTGTTTTGTTGGTTGGGCTTTTTGCTTTGTTTCAAAACAGGGTTTCTCTGTAACAGCCCTGGCTATCCCAGAATTCACCTTGTAGACCAGGCTGCCCTTGAACTCACAGACATCTGCCTGCCTTTGCCTCCTGAGGACTGAAATTATAGATGTGCCCCTTTTTTATTTTGTTTTTCTCTCTCTCTTTTTTTTTTCTTTAGATAGGATCTTCTTACATAGCCGTAGCTTTAAGACTTGTTTATTTTATATATGCAAGTGTTTTCTGCCTGTATGTCTGTCAAAAGAGGTCAGAAGAAGGCATCATATGCCCTGGAACTAAAGTTATGGATGGTTGTGAACCGCCATGCGGGTTCTGGGAACCAAATGGGGTCTTCTACAGGAACAAGTGTTCTTAATCTTGGGCCATCGCCCCCTCACCTTCCTGGTACTTTTGGTGTGGTCCAGGCTTCTGACTTCTGGTGATGTTCTTGTCTCTGCCTTCCAAGTACTGGGGTTTGAGTGCACTGCCACCCCAGGGAATTTCTGACTTTGACCCCCCCCCCCAAAATTGACTAGAAAGACTCTCAAACCTCATTAAAAGGCTGCCTCATCTAAACTGCCAGGCAGTTCATTCCCTGGTAGAGGGTTTGCCTGGTGTATGCAAGGCCCTAGGTCTGACCACCTTTACTGCAAAAATGACTGGACAGTCTGCCCCCAAGACACTGCCCCTGCGTGGATTTTGAAACTGGAATGTTAACATTTTGAACTATTTTATTATATTATAAGAACTTGTTTCCCTTCGAGGGGGAGAAAATGCTGCTTTTAACACTTATTGACTTCTGGCCACAGAATACAATAGCACCTCTTCAGTGGGGCCTCAAGGATTCGGATCTGGCCTCCAGCCCCCGACCCAGCCTCACTGTGAGGGTGGAGCTTAGACAGAATGCTAACACTATGGATCCCACTGACAGCATCTAAGTGTCACCTCTTGGTGCCCTGATGCCATCTCACTCAGTTTTCTTTGTTTATTGTTTCTCTACGTAGTCGAGGCTGCCCTGGAACTGATGGTACTAGCGCTTCAAGTCTGAAATACCGGGATTACCGGCCTGCACTACCATGTAATAATTTTTTATATATTTTTTTCTTTTTTCTTTTTTTTTCCGGAGCTGGGGACCGAACCCAGGGCCTTGCGCTTGCTAGGCAAGCGTTCTACCACTGAGCTAAATCCCCAGCCCCTATATTTTATTTTTTAGAAATTCGTTGCCTGTTTTCTTCTATTACTAGTTTTTTGTTTTTTTTTTTTTTTTCAACTGAGTGAGGGGATGCTTGTAATCTAGCATTCGAGAGAATAGAGGAAAGACAATTCAGGAGTTTAAAGCCAGACAAATTCAAGGCAAGCCACCATAAGAACTTACTTCAAAACAACAATAAAACACTTCAAAGGGTTGGGGTTTAGCTCAGTGGTAGGCGCTTGCCTATGCAAGCGCAAGGCCCTTTCGGTCCCCAGCTCAAAAAAAAAAAAAAAGAAAAAAAAAAAAAACACTTCAAGCAGGGGCAGGAGAAATGGCTCAGTCGTTGAATGCGTTTGTTGCTTTTACTGAGGACCGGATTCAATTTCCAACACCCCACATGTTGGCTCACAACAGTCAGTGACTCCAGTTCCAGGGGATCTGGCCCCCTCTTCTGGGACCTGTGGGAACTACATGCACATGGTACATATTCAGGCAAAACACTCATATGCAAAAAATTAACAATAAGTAAGCAATTCGTTTTTAAAAAGAGCATTTGCTAACGATGAGGACTTGGATTCAGTTCCCTGTACCCACACAGTAACTGACAACTGGCTGTCGTTCCAGTATCAGGGAATCTGACTCTTGTGCTGCCCGCCCTGGGCGTGGCACATAAAAACACTTATGCATATAAAATAAAATTTTCTTTAAATTATATATAGGTTAGTATGTAGCTAGGTGGAGAATCTCACCTGGCTCTCACATCCCTGAGGGTATGTAGACAGTATGCTGCAGGCTGGGGAAAGATATTTCCTTACTATAGTCACTGATGTAGTCCATTCTATAACAATCCCTTCTGTGCTTCTGTAAGTAACCTTAAACACTCGCTTACTATGTAAGCTAATTTAACTACATACGTGTGTCATGTGTATGTGCATGGATGTACATGAGCACATGCACAGTGTGTGTGTGTGTGTGTGTGTGTGTGTGTGTGTGTGTGTGTGTGCGCGCGCGCGCGCGCGGTGTGTATCCTCTTGCCTTCCACTATGTGAGCTCCAGCAATGAGACTCCAGTGTCAGGCTTTGAGGCAAGTGCTTTTACCCACTAACCTCTCTCTCCAGCTGTCTAAAGTTTAAAATAAATATGCCAGGGCAGTGCCACAGGCCTTGAATGCCAGCACTAGACGCAGAGGCATGCAGCTTTCTGTGAGTTTGAGGCCAGTCTGGTCTACAGAGTGAGTTCCAGGACAACCAAGGCTAACAGAGAAATCCTGCCTCAAAAAAACCAAGTGAAACCAAAAAATTTAGAACATACCCTCTGCCTCCACAGTGCAGGCACTAAAGGCATGTGTCACCACCTGTCAGCTACAGTTGTGTTTTGATTTGCTTTGTCCCCCCTCTGTGCTGAGACTCAAACCCTCAGCTAGGATTAATTTAATTACCTTTAACAGCAATTTCCTGTTCTGTTCAATAATTTACCCAGCTGACCCCCTACTGATCTGGATTGTGTATTTCGGTGTTTTCCTTCTTTCTTTTTCGGTTTTTGTTTTGTTGTCTTTATTATTTATTTATTTATTTATTTATTTATTTATTTTGTTTTGTTTTGTTTTTTTGTAACAGCCTGTTACTATGTAGCCCAGACTGGCCTGGAAACCCTGTGTAGATCAGAGACCTCAAACTTCAGCTGTCCTCCTCCTGCCTTGGCTTCCTGAGTTGCTAGGATCCCAAGTGTGTCGGGCTATGTTGAGGTGCACTGGCACCTGCACCTGCACCTGCACCTTCACCTTCATAAGCCACTGTTCTTCCTCTGTTTATTCATCTTCTCTTGCATGGGGGAAAGCCTGAGAAAATGTATTGTTATGTCCTAGTCTATTCCAGTAACTGTGGTCCGTCCTTCCTTCCTTCCTTCCTTCCTTCCTCTTCTTTTTTTCCTTTAGTTCTTTTTTTTAAAGAGATTTATTTATTTTATGTATGTGAGTACACTGTAGCTGCCTTCAGACACACCAGAAGAGGGCATCGTATCCCCATTACAGATGGCTGTGAGCCACCATGTGGTTGCTGGGAATTGAACTCAGGACCTCTGGAAGAGCAGTCAGTGAGTGCTCTTAACCACTGAGCCATCTCTCCAGCCCTTAGTGCTCTCTCTCTCTCTCTCTCTCTCTCTCTCTCTCTCTCTCTCTCTCCCCTCTCTCCCTCCCTTTTTTCTTTTTTTTTTCTTTCTTTCTTTTTTTTTTTGAGACAGGGTTTCTCTGTCCTGTGTAGTCCTGGCTATTCTGGAACTCACTCTCTATATAAAACAGACTGGCCTTGAACTCATAGATATCTTCCTGCCCCTCTCTCCCGAGTGCTAGAGTTAGAGGCAAGAGCCATCATGGCTGGCATTTATTTTATTTTATGTGTATAGGTGTTTGTTTTGCCTGCAAATATGTCTATGTGCCATATGTATACAGTGCCTATAGATCCTGGAAGAGCGCATTATAGCCCCTGAACTGGAGTTACGGTAGATTGTGAGCCGAACCTTAGTCCTCTGGAAGAGCAGCCCGTGTTCTTAAACTGCAGAGACAGCTGCCCATCACCACTGACGGCCCCACACTCACTGAGATCCAGCTGTCTGCTTCCAGAGTGCATGTGCCTTTAATCTCACCTAGCTACAATGTAGCTGGGGTTTGGGAGGGTTTTTTGTTTTTGTTTTTGTTTTTTACCTCTCGTGTGTCTGTATGTACATGTGTGTGGGTGCTCAAGGGGGCCAGAGTAGGGCACTGGACCCCCTGCACTGCAGTTACAGACAGCTGTGAGTGGGCGCTGGAAACCAAAGCCCTGTCCTCTGGGAAAGCAACTGCTGAGATCCTAGAAGTAGTTTCTTAAGTGGCTATTTAAATTTTATGTAGCCAAGGATAACCTTGAACTCCAGATTGTCCTGCCTCTCCCTGCAAAGCACAGGGATTGTAGACTGTGTTGTGATGGCACTCCCAGATAGTCATTGTGTTTCAAATGATTGGATTTTTAGAAAGAAATCTCCACAGAGTAACCTCAGAATTAAGGGGAAAATGGTTTTTTGGTTTTTTGATTCGGTTGTTTGTTTGTTTGGTCTTTGTGTTCTTATGTTGGTTAGGGATGGAAGTCAGACCTTAGCTATGTCAGGCAAGCGCTTTGGTACTGCGTTAAGACCCAGCCCGAGAACATTTTGTGGTATAAAAGAGACTTTGAGGGCCTGTAGGCTAGGTCTCAGCAAACTCCTGGCACACAGAACAGTCGACAGGGGATCCCGCTTTAGTGGTGGGTGAGTGTGTTTCAGCCTGAAGCTTCCTCAGATGGTACTCCTGCCCTGTGGCATGTGATGGATTCCGGGTACTGCTGCTGGCCCAAAACCACAGCAAGCATGAGAGGCTCAGTGCCAGTGGTCTTGACTCTTGCTGTCATGAAATCCGAATTGGACCTCTTCCAGGACCTCTGGAATGAGATTCACCGATGTGGTAATCAATGTAAAAGCAAGAGGAGTTTAATCATTCCGACATGTCTGAATCCTCCCACTTCAAAGGGAGACGACCCTGAGCAGACTCTAACAGGGGATTTTATACAATTGTAAACAATTGGGGCAGAATTCAAACAATTGGGGCAGAATTTGCACAATGGCAACTAGGCCGGGTACTATGCCCAACAACTTTCTGATTGGACTCAGTGTACTGTTCAAGACCTTCCCAAGGGAGGATCTGTTAGAAGCCGCAGGCAGCTTTGTGTGACATTTTGGCTTGCAGCTGCTCCAGGAACTAAACCAGCATTTTTCTTCCTGGAAGGGAGGGGTCCTTGTGCTTGGAAGTTTGTGGTGTGGTTTTTCTGTGTATCCCTCATTGTCCTGGAACTCACTTTGTAGACAAGGCTAGCTTCAAACCCAGAGTTCCATTTGCACCACAATGCCCAGCTATTAATTGATTGACTGATTGATTAGTCATGGTTCTGTAGCTCAAGCTGGTCTCTCCTGAGCACTGGGATCACAGGCCTATGTCACTGTCACCATACCCATCTCCCATCTTTCTCTGATGCCCGCGTCTACCTAATGGAAGCTTTACCCCAGCTCTCACTCAGGCAGTCCCCAGTCAGTGCCTTTGTGCATGTTCTCTTGGCCATTTGAATGTTAAGTAAGAGTGTCTGAATCAATTCTCTTCAGGATAACAAGCTTAGACGTCTTTATTTCTCTGAAGACTAACAATAAGATATTGTTTAGCTGTCTACACTGCCAGCCAGGCCAGGTGCTACTGAACTAGAACACCAGCACTATGGAGACAAAGGCTAGAGTATGGACCACTTAAGGCCAGCCTGGGCTACAGTTGTCAAATGTTGCTTTAGGAAAAAAGGCCAGACTGGTGAAGGGGGCACACCCCTTTAATCCCAGCACTGGGGAAGCAGAGGCCCGAGTAAGGGATCTAAGGACATGACAAAGAGGTTTGACTGCAACAAACTTCTTTCTTCTGGCCTGGTTCCACTCCCTGTTAGTAGTTTTCCTCAGTAGATAGCCCATGGCTCTGGCATCTCAAACATCTTGGGGGTCTGCAAGGCAACTTCAACATTACAGCTTCTTGTTCCAATGTCTGGAATCCACACATGATCTTCTGGGCTTCTCCAAAGGGCTTGGGTCACTTCTCCAGCTCTGCCCTCTGTAGCACTCTAAGCTCAGGTTGATCCACTCCACTGCTGCTGCTGTTCTTGGTGATCACCCCATGGTACTGGCATCTCCAATTCACTGGGGTCTTCCACTGCAATTAGGCTTCACCAATAGCCTCTCACAGGCTCTCTTCATGGTGCCAAGCCTCAACTACTTTGCATGCCCTCTCAGTCCTGGGTTGTCAATTACAACTGAGGCTGCACCTTCACCAACGGCCTTCCCTGGCCTCTCACAGTGCCAAGCCTCAGCTGCTCTTCATGACCCCTTCATGCCTTCAAAACCAGTACCACCTGGGTGACTCTTACACGTCACCAAGTACAGCTTCAGTATGAGGTACAACCTTGGCTATCTCTGGAACACAGCTTCTTTGTGCTCTCAGAAATACTCCTCACCCAGAAGATTTCACCTCAGTGACGCTGGTCTCTTCTTAATCACAGCTAATTTCTTAGCTCCAGATGACCAGCATCAATTGCCCCAGTGGTCCCTTCTGTCCTTGACTCTAAAGCCAGCGCCTCATGGTGGAATCTGCCAAGTTCTGCTGCTCGGTGGGGCTGGAGCATGGCCCCTCTTATTCTATGGCCAGCTTTCTCTTTACCAACTCCCTTACTGCCTAAACTTGCCGGTCCTGGAACTTGCTCTGTAGAGCAGGCTGATCTTGAACTCAGAGATCCGCACGGCTCTGTCTCCTGGGATTAAAAGTGTGTACCACCACGCCTGGATCTACGCTTTTTTCCACCTAGAACCAGCTCTGTCCTAATCTGACCTTGAATTCAGAGATCTGCTTGGCTTTACTTCCCGGAATTAAAGGTGTGTACCACTGTTCCGGGATCTAAATTTAGCTGGGTAGGATCTTGTTCCAAAGCTCCACACCCTTATTCCGTTATCTCCTAGAACACAGGATTCAGCTCCATTTCACTTCCTGGTGCCCCTTTAATACTTAAACCACATATTTTGTATTTTTTCCTTTCTCAGTCTGCTATGCTTGTTCAAAATGCTCTTCATGAGACTTAAACAGAGAGCAGTGTCTCTGCTGGGCTTTTTTGAGACTTCCTTTGTCAATGCAATTAATATAAATCTCTTTACCTTAGCCTCAGGTAGACTCTAAAGACAAGGGCAAAAAGTGCTACATTCTTCTTTTTTTAAGACTTATTTATTTTACATATTTGAGTACACTATAGCTGTCTTCAGGCACACCAGAAGAGTGCATCAGATCCCATTACAGATGGTTGTGAGCCACCATGTGCTTGCTGGGATTTGAACTCAGGGCCTCTGAAAGAGCAGTCAGTGCTCTTAACCACTGAGTCATCTCTCCAGCCCAGCAGCTACTTTCTTTCCCAAACTATTATAAGAACAGTCTCTCTGTCACATATTAAAATTTGTCCCTTCTGAAACCTTTAGAGCCAGGCTTCCATAGTTCAAATCACCCTCAGCACCAAAGTCTTCCATATTCCTACTACAATGGCCCATTAAGCCCCACTTAAAGAATCCCAGCTTCTGTCTTAGGGTTTTACCGCTGTGAACAGACATCATGACCAAGGCAAGACTTATAACGATACCATTTAAATGGGGCTGCCTTACAGGTTCAGAGGTTCAGTCCATTATCATCAAGGCAGGAGCATGGCAGTGTCCAGGCAGGCATGGTACAGGAGAGGCTGAGACTCTGTGTACATCTTCATCTAAAGGCCGGTAGAAGACTGGACCTCACTTTGTAGACCAGGCTGGCCTCGAACTCAGAGACCCACCTGCCTCTGCCTCCTGAGTACTGGGATTAAAGGCAATTTGCTGAGAGATTAAAGTTGGCAAGAGCTACATAACAAGACCCTGTCTCAAAAAGCCAAAAGCTAAAAAGAATACACACGATGCACACGCATTTACACACGTGCACACACGCACCCTCGATAAGTAACCAGCAGTTACTGTAATTACAAATACCGCTGTGGTGCCGTGGAGACGAAAGCACAGATGGGGAACTCCAGTCAGAATTTGAATTCTGTGCTGGGTATGGAGGCACATGCTTTAATCCCAGCACTTGGTGGCAAAGGCGGGCAATTCAAGGCCAACCGGGTCTACATGGTGAGTTCCAGGGCTACACAGCGAGAGACTCCCTTAAGAAAATAAATTTGACTTCTTCAAATATAGAGTTGTAAAGCAGTTTCCATCCAGTCAGATCTTGGCCTTTTAATTCCAAAGAGCAGAGCCAATGACACCAGAAATCTTTTAGTCAAAGGGAGAGCTTACTCTGTAGTGGAAGAAGCACAAGAATGAGAAGTCAGGCTGTCAGGCAGGCCACACCTCCCTTCTATCCCTCCCTTCCACCGGGTCCCTGCAGCAGGTGAAGAGAGAAGTAAGGAGGATCACGTGGGTAGAAAGTGACTTTTCCGGGAAGAAGCCTTTATGGCTGCAAGAGTTCTACCTACCTCTTTTCTGCGTGAACATGCTTGCCTAGGTCCCCGGATCACTATGGAAACTCTAAGCTGTCATGGCATTGGTAGGTGAGACATTGAACCTGGAGAAGTAGTGCAGTAAGATGGTAATGGCAACAGGAGGGGCAGGCCTGGTGCACTTGTACAATCTCAGCTCTGCATGAAAGGTCAAGGGTTCAAATCCAACCTGGATCACACAGCAAGAACCTGCCTCAGAAACAGTTCAAAACAAACAAACCTATAGGGCAGCATCCAAAGATGGTGGCCAGCTGGGTCTGAAACTGGCTGCCTCTGTTGGGTTTAACACTTTCACAGAGGCTCACTATCCTGAGGTTAAACCAGACATTTTAGCCTGTGGGTTGGTTATACGAGAGTGCTTTGATCAGGGTACAGGAAAAGAGGGCGGAGGAGAATTGAGGAATGGAGAGATTTGGGAGGCTGCGTGGCTCAGGGTTAGGCTAACAGGGCTGTGTGCAAGACATTAGCAACTTGATATTTCTAAGGGATACTGTTCAGCAGCATGGAAAGAAGGAAAAACACAGTGGTTCACTGAATCCAAGTGAAGGGGAAGGAAATCTGAACCATGAAGTCTGGTTAAATCTTTCCTCAGCTGAGTTATCAAACCACAGTAGAAATGATCTACCTAGAGACAATATCCTTTCCTTTTTAAACTGGGAAGTTCCAACGTAGAATGTTAATATAACAAAGAATCTAGCGTGTGACCCAGGCATTTAACCTTCATCCTATCTCAAGTGTAAAGCTCTCATGGGAAGACTTTTTTTTTTTTTTTTTCTTTTTTTTTTTTTTTTTTTTCGGAGCTGGGGACCGAACCCAGGGCCTTTCGCTTCCTAGGCAAGCCCTCTACCACTGAGCTAAATCCCCAACCCCATGGGAAGACTTTTAAGGACACAAATACGAACTATTCTCATCTCTCCCAAGATCCACCTTAAGATTTCTTTACCCCTTGGGCTGTATGACAGGTGGCTGTTTGAGATTCAGGCTAACCTGGTCTACATAGCGGACTCCTGATTTTGTAATTGGTGCCAAGGGGTCAGAAGCGGACACTGGATCCTCTACAAGTGGCCTACATGGTTGTGAGCCACCGTGCTGGGAACCTAGCCAGATTCTCTGAAAGAGTAATAAATGCTCTTACGTACTTAGTTCTCTCTCCAGGGCCCTATGTTACCTTATTGACCAGTCATCAGTTCAAAAATTGCCATGTGCCCTCATTTCCTAAAGAAAATCTCCTTAGATAAGAATACTTCGGGCTGGAGAGATGGCTCAGCAGTTAAGAGCACCCAACTGCTCTTCCAGAGGTCCTGAGTTCAATTCCCAGCAACCACATGGTGGCTCACAACCATCTGTAAAGAGATCCGATGCCCTCTTCTGGTGTATCTGAAGACAGCTACAGTGTACTTATATATAATGAATGAATAAATCTTTAAAAAAAAAAAAAAAAAAAAAGAATACTTCAGGGTTGGGGATTTAGCTCAGTGGTTCGGTCCCCAGCTCCGGGGGGAAAAAAAAAAAAAGAATACTTCCGTAAATACTTCTTCAGATAAGAAAAATTTGGCCAGGTGGGGCACATGCCTTTACATTCTGCACTGGGGACACAGAGGCTGCCAGATCTCTGAATTCCAGGCCAGCCAGGACTATGTACAGTGAGACCCCATCGGAAAACAAAAAAAGATAATAACTCTGTCCTGGTGGCCCTTGCTTGTAATACCTGTACCAGGGAGGGTCAAAAGATCAAGGTTATTCTCCGTTCCAGGTCAGCATGGATTACAGGAGACCTGGTCTCAGAAAACTAGAGTCTTAGAATCCCCTGTGCTCTGTGTCCTGGTTTGCTAGATGTAGGGCTTCTCAGCCCTGTGTCCCCACAGCCTTGCTAAGTCTTCTCCATCACCGTGGTCTGTACCTTCCTAAATCAGAACCAACGAAAGTGGCCTTCGAGAAAAACACAAGCCTCTCTGTGTCTTTCTTTCCAAGTACCTTTCTTTCTCTTAACCTTCATGCTTTAGCCTATAGTAAAATATCTTCTTTTACCCTCAAATCTGCAAGATATAACAACGATGGGGCTTAGTGCTTAAAGCACAGGGCAAGAGCTCTACTCCCTGAAACTCTAGCTAGAGATCAGAAACCCTCTCCTGGCTCCGTACACGGGATCCATACACTCTCACACGAATGCATACATACACACAAATACATAAATTTTTTAAAAAGTTTTAAATGTATGCGCTCACATGAGACAAGATGTTACGTCCTTAGATTTCCTCCTCTGCCTTCCTGGTAGCATAGAAGCAAACTGCCTTTACATGTTAATTTAGCAAGTGCAGATTCATCCCCATCATGTTGTATGTGTCCTATAAGAAAAATAAACATGGGGCCAGGAGTCAGGGGGTGAACGCAGCTGCTGTAAACCTCAGTTCAATTTCTTGGCCCCATTGGAGATATATATATATATATATATATATATATATATATATATATATGATATATATGATATATATAAATTTTCAGGATATAAAAACATAAAGATACCATGAATTGGACAGGTTACAGCATCTCAGGGGTGTTGCTTTGCTTGTCTGCTTTTGCAGGGCTGGGACCACAAGCTAAGGCCCCATGCCTACTGGACAAATTCCATACAACCACTCAAGAGTCCGCCAGCGCTGTCCGTTGGATTTTCTCCAACTTCTGCACTGGAATTCTCAGACTCTGAAGGGAAGAAATCCTTCAGGTAACAACAGTGGAGAGTAGGTCCAAGGTGCTATAAAAAGCAGTGTGTGCTCCTTAAACTCCAGCACGGGTGGGAAGTATCTATTAGCCACTTGAAACTGGCCTGGAATCCTGTCTAGGACTCCTGAGTGTTGTGTCTCAGAATTTACATTTTTTTAAAAGATTTATTTATTATATATAAGTACACTGTAGCTGTCTTCAGACACCAGAAGAGGGTATCGGATCTCTTTACTGATGGTTGTGAGGCACCATGTGGTTGCTGGGAATTGAACTCAGGACCTCTGGAAGAGCAGTCAGTGCTCTTAACCACTGAGCCATCTCTCCAGCTCAGAATTTACATCTTAATAAGATCCATCCGGTCTGTCTGAGCTTGTCTTCAAATTTGCACATCAAAGAAAATAGCTGGGGTCTGCTGTTAAAGTCTGGAAACAATGGCTGAAAATCACTAGAATTAAGTTATAAAAAATGGCTAGCATCCTGATCCCATAGCGCTTGCACTCCTATTATCCCAGGCCTGTGGGAGGCAGAGGCAGGGGGATTCCTACAACTTCAAAGCCAGGCTGTTGAGTCCAGGCTGTTGAGTTCCAGGCCACCTGAAGTGACATAGTCTAAATTTAGATCTAAATTGTTGGACTGGGGAGATAGCAATTTATAAAGTTAAATTTATTATTTATTGATTCCTTTCTCCCTCTAGACAAAGTCTCACACAATAGCCATGGCTGACCTAGAACTCAGAGGTCCTCCTGCTTCAGCCTCCTGGATGTTGTGGTTATAGGTGTGAACCAGCTTGCCCAACCAGAGTTAATTTTAGATGCTCAGAAATGTCTATACCCGGTGTGTGGCCCATGCCTGAAATGACCAGCGCAGGTGTAGACTGACTTAGGATCCAAAGTTCCAAAGTGCAGAGGTAGGCAGATATTTGAGTTGGAGGCTGGCCTGGTCTACATTGTGAGCTCCTGGGCAGCCAGGTCTGCCCTGTCTGGAAAAACAAAACAAAACAAACGAAAATTCCAGGCCACCAACTGGGAGATGAGAGGGTGTTGTCTCTTTTTTTAAAAAGGCGTGGGGATGGTGTTGCAAGTTTTATAATCCTAGCATTTTGAAGTCAAAGACAGGGCCTTTGGAGGTTAAGTGGGGAGCCTTTTCAGGTTGAGGCCAACCTGGGCTACATAGTAAGTTTCTGAACAGCCAAGACTACATACATAGAGTCTCAAAGAGTTAGATACTCTTAAATGGGTTGTCTAGAAATGCCCCACAGATATATATCCTTAAATTCCATGCTTAAATATATACCATAAAATACCCACTTACTTAAGTATGTGTAACAACTATATCTTTATTTAGTAGCATTTAAAGTGAAATAATTTTCAAAGATTTAAGACGAAGCAGGCAAAGGAAACGTTCTAGTTAGCTTAATTAGTAATTAACTGGCAGCTGGAGGGGAACTGCCTGTCTATTCTAGAGCATTTAAACCCAGTTCACCGGTCACTAGCCATCTCCAAAGATGTAATAAACAAAGTAAAATAAACAAAACAAAGCAAAATCCCTGATATTTCAGTAAACCAAGAGTGACTCAAGATAAAATCTTCAGTCTTCTTTTTTTTTTTTTTTCATTTTGGGACTAGAACTGGTTTAGAACTCAGCGATCCACCTGCCTCAGCCTCCCGAGAGAGCCGGGATTAAAGGTGGGTGCCACCACTCCCAGAGTTTTTGAGCAGGGTTAGTATTAACGTTGAGCTGACTGAATGGTAATCCTGCAGCAAAAAGGCTCAGCCTTTAACTCAGGTGGATCCTGTAATCACTGCCTCATTAGCATTCAAGTTCCCTGGAGGGTTGGTTTACGCACTATAAAAGGAGACCAGACCTCACTTGTGACTCGCTTCAGTCTCTGCTGTGTGGGGCCAGAGTTTAGGTCTTTCTAAAGATTAGCTAGCAATTTTGTTCGGAGCTAGCTTTTGAGGCTTCTGCCCACCGCCATGGACGAGCCATCCGAGAAGTTCGACCCAGTTGTGAACCCAGAAACTCAGATGAATGATGGATCTCAGAGGGAAGATGAAGAGGACTCACCGGATGATTCAGGTAGACCTGCCTTCTGCCTTCCCTGTCGGGTTTTTTTTTTTTTTTCCCCTTCGGAGCTGGGGACCGAACCCAGGGCCTTGCGGTTGCTAGGCAAGCGCTCTACCACTGAGCCAAATCCCCAACCCCCCCTGTCGGGGTTTTGGGAAGCCAGGAGGCCCTCTCTTCTCACCTTGCTCCGCTAGCACGCGGCTGTTATCACTGAGCCCAGCACTGGCTAAGTGGAGTACCAGAATCAGGCTATCCTTCAGAGGGCAAGGTGTAGTCAATGGTGGGCTACAGGAGACGCTCTCCGTGAGTACAGAGAGACAAACCCAAGCCAGACAGAGGTGATGGTTAGGAACATACCTTCGTCGGGGAGAAAATACCGGTTCATATAGGAATAAAAGGAACCAGGAGGTAGTTAAAGCTGTGGTGTCTGGTTGCGGGATTTTTGACTCTCAACAACCACGTTCGGGAACGTGCTGAGTTTTTATGATGGTGTTTCCTTATCAGCAATTGGTCTCCGCGGTGTTTCTTTTCCTTTTTTAATTTTTTAAGTATAATTTGGTGTCTGAAGCAGCTGTACTTGGACTAGAACTCCCTATGTAATCCAGAATGGAATCCCAGATCCTAGGATTAAAGGTTTTAGTGGGCTGCAGTGGGAGGTGGGGGTTGTTTTGATTACGTTGTAGCCCAGGCTGGGCTCAATCTCAATCCTCCTGCCTCTGCCTTCTAAATGCTAGCATTAAAAGTGCTGCGCCAAGATCCTGCTGTAGCTTTTATTTTTAACAACAGGAGTCTTGTTTCTCAAAACAGAGTTTCTCTGTAGCCCTGGTTGTCCTGGAACTCCGTAAACCAGGCTGGTTTGGGACTCTGCCTTTAAAACACTGGGACTAAAGGCGGTACCACCTCCGTGGGGCTACACCGGAATCTTCTAAGCTTCAATTGAACCGGGGCTTTTTCTTCTCACCCACTTTCTGGAAGCGATTTTCCTGCTAAATTTCCATTCCTGGTAAATGACTCTTTGAGGGGAAATAGGAACCCAGAATAGATTGAGCCGGGCGCTACCTGGGACCCCGCACTCCCCACCCCCCAGCCGCTGTTGAAGCTCATTGCCTGAGGGGCCTCCGGGTTTGTTACCTCCAGGCACTCCCTGACTGAGGGCGTGGCTCGGGAGGAGCCATTCAGGTCGATCTGAGAGGAAAACAACTGCTGGCCTTGAATCTGCCCTAATACCTGACAATTACATGGGACCTCCTTATTTCCACAGGATTCTTTAGTCTTTGTTTGGGAGATTTTCAAATCTTGAGACTGCTCAGCCCTTCCTGGCCTAACGCTCACTAGGCCAGGCTAGACCCAAATTCTGTCAACCCCTTCTGTGTCCGAAACGGTGGGTGGCTAGCTGGTTCACCCTTGGTGTCACTTTGCTTTAAAAAGTTGTGGTAAGTTTCCTGTATAAAATAGGATAGGACCATCTACTGGGTGTGGTCCCATGTAAAGCAAGGCTAGTTTCCCAAAATACCCTGTTTACATAGATGTCCGGAAGCACTGGAGCAGGTCAATTAGATTTAGGTGGAAATAGCCTGTTTTTGGAAAGTTTTCCAGGGCTGAAGCTGAACCCAGAGGCACTATTTATTGGGCAAGCCCTCCGGCTAAGCAGCACAATTGGCTGCAGGGGTCTCTGGAAGAGAAAGGTGTGTGAGACAGAGAGAAGAGAGAATATGCAGGTTTCAGGACCTCTGAACTAGAGTTAGGCTGCTGTATGTAACATTGTAACATTGCTGTAAGCAGAACAACCCATGGTAAGCTCAGTGGATCTCTACAAACACTAGGATATCTTGCTCAGGGTTTATGACCATGCCCTGTGCATATGGTTTGCTTCTTGTTGGCCCCTCTCTTGAAGAGGGGTGGTTATCTATCTGTTACCCACTTCCTTGTTTCTCTGGGGTATTACCTTGCAAAATGCAAAATGATATACTTCACTAATGTCTCCATCTTCTGTTTCAGAAATCCTACAACCAGAAACACTAGTAAAGGTCATGAAAAAGCTAACCCTGAACCCCAGTGCCAAGTCGACAAAATATCATCGTCGTCAAAGGGTTCGTCTCGGGATTAAGAGCCAGACTGTGGAGAACAGAAGTGAAAGAATCATGAGGGAAGTTCAAAGCGCCTTTCCCAAGAGAAGGGTCCGCACACTGTTGTCGGTGCTGAAAGACCCCATAGCAAGGATGAGAAGATTTGTTCGGGTGAGTTGCGTCTGTGGGCGGGGCTTAGATCTAAGAGCAACTCTAGCCTCAGGAATGGCACCTAGGTTAAACAGGGAATGTAGACAAGGGTAGTGACTGCCTGTGATTCCCAGCTCAAGAAAACAAGCTCCAAGGCTATCCTCTACTACGCAGTCTGAAGCTGGCCAGAGCTATATGCAAATTGATAAGTCAGTATAACATTTATTTTTGGGTTTTCAGACTCCCTCCCCATAGTCCAAACTGGCCCTCCAGTTCAGTCCACGGTCCTGCTTCTTCCCCGTGCTAGGATTAAACAGGCTTTTGAGTGATAAGGCTGACTTAGACTGGATCTCAGAGCTGAAGTGGACCTGTTAGTCTTTGTAGACCAGGCTGGGGTGGTTCCTGCTTTCTCAGCGCCTAGCATTGACTTCTCACATAGTAGGCATTTTAACTTTGTCTTAATAGTTTTGAGTAATTTTGTTTTTTCTCTTGAAGATTGAGCAGAGACAAAGACAGCTTGAAGGAAATGAGGTAAATGCGTATGGATGGGCAGGGTGTCTTGTTTTACTGTTTCCTTAGACAAGGAGTGTGTATGTGGAGAGTTACCTTCTCAACACAGGGAATCTGGTTATTAAAGCAGTGCTTTAAAAATAAATAAAATAAAAATAAAGCAGTAGAAGGGGATTTACATTTCTTTTGAGTTGCAATATCCTGATTAACATATTTTTCTTTCAGAGACGAGATGAGCCATTCAGATGTCTCTGCACTTTCTGCCATTATCAGAGATGGGATCCTTCTGAGAATGCTAAAATCGGGCAGAACCAGAAGAATTAGGGCAGTTTGAATTGTACACCGTCCTTGCCGTTAACGGTGCCATGCAGCAGATGTGAAAGCTGTTTTTTTGTTTAAGATTAAACTTTTCTTGGTGCTGGGGAAATCTCTTCTAATTGCTAACCTTTAAATTATATAGGATGTGTGACATTTGGATTCATGGGAATGACAGATTTACCCAAGAATTGAGCATGAGTCAAAGCCTGGTAGTTTGATTTAGAAGGTAATTGAATAGATCTTTTATTTTAGATTTTTCTAGTTTGCAGAGAAATTTGTAATAAAGGCAAATTTGTTATCTTTAATAAATACAGAATAGATTAGAACAAGCCATTGGAGATGGCTGTTTTTACAGGTGCATGTGTGGGGTGTGTTCAGAGTTCAATGTGTGCTACCCTGTATTTCTGCTTGAGGCAAGGTCTCCATGAGGCTTAGCTGGTCTAACTCCTGGTCCTGCCTCTTGTTTTCCCCTGAGTTTTGACACCATAGGCTTGTGGCAAGATCTGGAAAAGGCTTGATGTTTGTGTTTGCTTGTGCTGTGTAATAAACAATTGGTTGACATATTCCTAAATGAGAAGTATGGCACTGAATTGACCTGTCTGTCTCATGAGGAAGACAATGACCGGAGCATAATTGTAAGCTTTATTTCCTGAGAGAAGTGTCAGGAAAGGAGGAGTTAGGAAGAAAGCCCCCAGGCTGGGGTTAAGAGCACTGGCTGCTCTTCCAGAGGTCCTGAGTTCAATTCCCAGCAATCACCTGGTGACTCACGAACATCTGTAATGGGATCCGATGCCCTCTTCTGGTGCGTCTAAGAACTCCCTAGGCATGCAGAGGGGTTTTTTTTTGTTTGTTTTGTTTTTTGGGAGGTTTTTTTGTTTGTTTGTTTTCTTTTTTTTTCAGAGCTGGGGACCCGAACCCAGGGCCTTGCGCTTGCTAAGCAAGCGCTCTACCACTGAGCTAAATCCCCAACCCCTTCCTGTGCCTGTTAGTTTGGACTACTGTAACAATGAGAAGGCTCTATCCATAAAGGCTTGCTGCAAGGCCTGGCAGAGACCAGAATGTTGGAAACAATCTTGCAAGTTGTGCTCTCACTTCCACATGAGCACCTTGCCATGCCACATGCAATTAAGATGGCTGGGTGTGGCAGTGCACACCTTTAATCCCAGCAGTTGGGAGTCAAAGACAGGTGAATCTCTGGCTAGTCTGGTCTGTAATAGTGCGTTTCAGGACAGCCAGGGCTATGAAGGGAGTCCCTGTCTCATTTTTAAAAGAAAGCTAGTTCCAATGACTTGGCAGGTCAACCCTTCATTTGTGTGAGCATGTTTACCACTTCCCAGCTGGGCTGTAGTCCATTTTCACTACTCACATACCAAGGGTGATTTTTGTTTTAAAGACAGTCTCCAGCTCTAGCTGGCCTGGAATTCACAGGAGATCCACCTGCCTCGGCCTGGGGTCAGAGGCTTGTACCACCACCTCCCCATCCCCAAACTCACAAGACCTTTTAAATCTTAAAAAAAAGAAAATGCCTCTAAAGTTGCAAGTCTAGGCCAACCAGCTTTTGTGTGCATCTCATTTAGATACATGGGTTATGACCATTGTTATTCATTTTATGAACGATGAAATAGATGGTTCACTAGGAAGGAAGCTGAAGAATTATCTGAAGGGTGTCCTATGACCTCCATATGACACACACACTTTTTTTCTTTTTTTAGGAGCTGGGGACCAAACCCAGGGCCTTAGCGCTTGCTAGGTAAGCGCTCTACCACTGAGCTAAATCCCCAACCCTACACACACACACACACTTTTAAAAAGAAAGGTTTTATTAGAGTTGGGTCACAGTTAAGCAGTATGACCTCTCTGTCCCAAGAGGAAGAGAAAGCCCTCAGTTCAGGGTTCTCTTGCAGTTGTATATGGCCTCCATGTATGTAACCTAGCCTATGTTCACAGCCAACGAGGTGAGAAAAATTAGATAAAAGTTGCCTGCCCTTGGTGTGTGTGTGTGTGTGTGTGTGTGTGTGTGTGTGTGTGTGTGTCCTGCCTGTACAGTGCTGTGCCTGTGGGGGTCAGAGGACAGCTTTGAGGGGTTGGTTTCTCCTGGATTTCTCTTTTAAGGAACTCTTTTCTACAGTTAAATGTGGACAATGACCATTGGCATTTGTTTTGCTGTAGTGTCCCAAATACCTCCTTGCTGGCATCTGTTTTCTGACCATATCTTCAGGAAGGATTTGCTCAGAATGGCCTGTGTGCTCTCAGTACTAAATACCTCCCTTTACCTTAGAGATAGTACAGTCCTCCTCCCCTAAGCAACCTTGAGTGTCACTGTAGTTTAGTTCCTTAAGGTGTTGAAATTTACTTATTTTTACATAGTGGATATGGAACCTACTCTTAATGCACACACTAGGCAAACAACGCCACTGAGCAAAATCCCAGAATGTTTCAGGTCATTATTTACACAGATTCACATGCAGTCAAAGCTGGCCTATCACTGTCTAGCTGAGGATGATCTTGAACTCTTGGCTGCACTTTCAAATGCTAGGGCTATTGGCATGCTACCCCCACCTGGCTTGAAGTTTTTCTTTTTTTTTTAGCTTAGGATTCAAACCAGTTTCTTCCACTTGGTTATCTTTCATCCCTTTGCCATTCATTAAAGAAACCAGGCCAGTTGCTTTATAAAGCTCCCTGTGCTCTAAGTTAGTCTAACTCTATGTTATGTAACATTGATTCTAGATGTTCTTGTTAAATAATTAGAAGGCAAGAAAGAGTTATCGATATCTGGGAAATCAGGCCCCCTCTTGGAGGTGATCTCCCAACCATCCACCTCCAGACAGGGTTGAGTCCCCTGCCTCTGTCTCCCTAGCCCTGGGATTAAAGGTGTGGGCCACCAGAGCCCCTCTCAGAGTTCTTAGTTTAAATGATAAAAATTTAGGAATGGTTGCAAACATGCCTAAGGGTAATTTATTAGAGTTAAAAACAAAACTAGGGTGGGCAAACCTGCAGCTACAGAAGAAAGCAGGAAAATGGAAGGGATATAAAGAGAAACCAGTGCTGCTTGAGATGGGGTAGCACAGGTTAGTCTCCTGGGTTCAGACAGCCGCGCATCCAGGAGGAGACCATCAAAAGAAGTCAATTGAGCATTGAGTTGGGGGAGTTAAAAGCACACTTAGGCTCTGCCAGGGTCTGAACGGAAAGGAGGAAGAAAAATAATCGTCCTCCTGAGTCAGGCTTCGGAAAAGTTAGCTGACTCAGCCAAACCTCAAGGGTTGTTGGTAGGGACTACTGTGGGTGGGGTGGGACAGGAATTCAGGAGATGGAAAACATCTTACTCTCTGTGTGTGCGTGTGCGTGTGTGTGTGCGTTTTCAAGACAGGGTTTCTCTGTAACATGCCTGCCTGCAGACCAGACCATGCCTGCCTTCACCTCCTGAGTGCTGGGATTAAAGGCCTGTGCCACCGCTGCCGGGTTGAAAGAAAACAGAGGAGTGGATATGGGGCGTGGGGGACTGGGAGAAGAGGAAGGAGGTGAAGCCGCTGTCTGGATCTAATATATGAGAAAAGAAACAAAAGCAAAACCCTCTTTCCTAGGGGTGGTCCCTGAGTCAGCCTCTCCGGATGGACAAGCGGAGACAAGAGACTGTTTCCACCTAGAGGCAGAGTCGTTCTTTACAGCCGGTTGCTGGTCCCCTGTGTTTTTCCGTTAACAGGGGCAAGAATTCTGACAATGTGTGCTTCCCACGCCACTAAGCGGCAGTACATACAGTATGGCTGGCTCCAGACACTCATGGGGTCCTGGTCAGCCACTTTCAAATGGTCTTAAGTAGATATGGCACCTTAGCAATTGAGAGGAAGCTGGACTGTCTGTCCCTGAAATTTAAGGCCTCAGATTCTCTGACAGTTCTCCACAGTTGTATGAAGACATTCCTATTATGCTCAGGGGAAAGAAACAAAGACCTAGAGCCCGCGAGCCTGTGTGCGCGAGCACACGTACACACATTCTCGAGACAGCCTACGGGGCTCGCTAAGCTGTTCTTAGGTCACACACGCCCTATCCTGCAGGCATTCCTTCATTTATCTGTTTTTTAGGCAGTCTCTCTATGTAACTTTGGCTGTCCGGGAACAAGCTATAGAGACCAGGCCGCTCTTGAACTCAGAGATCGCCTGCCTCTGCCTCCAGAGTGCTGGGATAAAGGAGTGAGCCACCACGCCCGGGTAGTCCTTTTAGACGGTCTCATTATCTATCAGGTTATCCTTAAACTTGACGGTTCTCCTGCATTAACCTCCCCTGTGCTGGGATTTCAATATGTATCCTCGTATCTTACTTCTGTTTATCGCATCCACTTCTTAGGTACGTTCTTACACACCGCCATGTTGCTGGGGCTGGCTATCTCTTGCTATTGCTTTTCCTTGTTTTTAGGGACAGGGTCTCAGTAGCCTCCGTGACCCAATACTCATGATATAGCCCAGACTGGCATTCAGTTGAAAGTTCCTCCTGCCCCAGCCTCCCCACTTCAGGGATTACAGACAGAAGCTGCCAAGCCTGGCTTACTAGTGTGGTGTGTGTGTGTGTGTGTGTGTGTGTGTGTGTGTGTGTGTGTGTGTGTGTGTGTGTGTATAAAGTTACATCAATCTAGGGTATTATTTCTCAGGAGCTATCCGCCTTATCCACCTTGGTTTTTTGAGACAGGACCTTGACCTCAGTAATTATCCTACCCTGGCTGGCCAATGAACCCTAGGAATCCACTTATCTCTACCTCCCCATCCCTGGGATTACCACTGAGCACCAGCACGTCTGACTTTTAACATGGCTGCTAGGATCAGTTTTCTGCCTTCACGGTTAGGTCTGTGTTTTCCCTCTGGTTCTTCACTTTCACAGTCTTTATTCTCTGCTGTGGAACCAGGAGTTGAATGTGCATCTTCGACAGCTCTAGCCCTTTTTTTTTTTTTTTTTTTTTTTAAACAAAAAGGTTTTGTAATTATTTGATACTTATTTACTTTACTTCATTATATGGATGTTTTGACTACATATAAGTCTGTATATCTCGTGCATGCCTGCTGCCCATGGTAGCCAGAAGAGAATGTTGGCTCTCCTGAAACTGGAGTTACAGATCGTGACAGCCCCCATGTGGGGAATCAAACCTGAGTCCTCTGGAAGAGCAGTCAGCCCTTGTGGAGCTTGAGACCCCTGGGATAAAGACCACAGACTCAATCTAATTTTAATTAAAGGATGTATTGTTTGCTGCCAGCAAGGTGATAGCCTTAATGCCAAGTCTCAGATATGCAGGAGGGCTATGGGGATGGCAGGGTTTTTCAGGGTGAAAACCAACAGACAACCTTCAATATCTGTGCAAGCAAGCAAAAAGCTGGTGTGTTCTGCCAAGTCACGAAGTCAGGGTGACCCCAATAACCCTTGGCTGTCAGCGTAAGTGAGCTGCAGAAGTCAAAAGACAAATGGTGATTAGTCATAGCCTATAACAAGGCAGATGGTGATGGTGGCTCCTTTTGGGATGGGGGGCAGGGGCAGAATCACCAGGTCAGGGTTGTTTTCTGGGCCATCATATTCCAGGAACTAGGACAAACAGTCATGAAATACTGAATGGGGTTTCTCTGGTCATCATATTCCCCACTGACTCCTGATCCTAAGAATCAAATCGTTGATTTGTGTCAAGGTACAGGCTAACACCAAGCCTGCAGAGCTGTAATTTTTTTTTTCTTTTTTCCGGAGCTAGGGACAGAACCCAGGGCCTTGTACTTGCTAGGCAATCGCTCTACCACTGAGCCAAATCCCCAACCCCTCCAATTTTATTTTTTAAGTTACTAAGGACAAGTGAAGATACGGGGGCCAATCATGACACTGAGAAGGAAAAGGATGGGTTAAACTCTGACAGGTAAATGGTGGTGAGCCATGGGGACCAGGAGAAGAGACCCTGCTTTGAAACAGAAGCCTCAGTGCCTTTCTTTTTTCTTTTTAAAGATTTATTTATTTATTTATTTATTTATTTATTTATTTATTTATTTTTATAGGAGTTCACTGCAACTGTCTTAGACACACCAAAAGAGAGCATTGGGTTCCATTACAAATGGTTGTGAGCCACTATGTGGTTGCTGGGAATTGAACTCAGGACCTCTGGAAGAGTAGTTAGTGCTCTTGACCACTGAGCCATCTCTCCAGCCCCCTTGGTGCCTTTCTGAACAAGTATCTACAGTTTCCTATATAACTCCTGAATTATTGGCATAAAAACATTTTTCACCTGTTGCAGCACCAAGACCTCCTTTTAAAAGTAACAAATCTAGTCCTAGACAATTTTGTAAAACCATTTCTGCTAGAGAGTCACCTTTCTTTCTTTCTTTCTTTCTTTCTTTCTTTCTTTCTTTCTTCCTTTCTTTCTTCCTTTCTTTCTTTTTATTTATTTTTTTTTGAGACCTGGTGTTTCCTTATAGTCTTGGCTGCCCCTAAACTCAAGAGATTCTCTTACTGCTACTTCCATTGGGATTAAAGGTATGTGCCATGGTGCCCAGGAAAGGTAGCTGAGATTTCTTTTTTTTTTTTGTCCTAGCAAGGCCTTGCTGGATTGCTAGGGTGAGAATGTCCTCTAAACACATGTAAAAGCTCTCTACCTGGCTCTCCCATATGCACGGCTACTTGGATTGGATATAGGTTAGAATACAGTGCTTTTTCTTTTTTTAAAGACTCTCTTTTTTCCTTTTTAAGATTGTTTTGCAGGAATAATTATAATCAATTATTTTAATTAACTAATTAATTAATTATTATATATGAGTACACTGTAACTGTCTTCAGACACACCAGAAGAGGGCATCGGATCCCATTACAGATGGTTGCGAGCCACCATGTGGTTGCTGGGATTTGAACTCTGGACCTCTGGAAGAGCAGTCAGTGTTCTTAACCACTGAGCCATCTCTCCAGCCCAAATGTAGATTCTCAAGCCATAGTGCTCTCTGTCAAGAGATGTAAGAGCTTAAAGGACAAATATTACCAAATGTATAGGTTTCAAAAGCCATCTCCGCCTGTTCACTACTTCTGGCTAAGACACATCTGAAATCCCAACAAGGCATTACATGCAATAACGTGGAGCACTTCTTTTTAAAAAGTTGATTTAAAAATGTTTTATTTTATACGCGTGGTGTTTTGCCTGCATGTATGTCTGTGTAAGGGTGTTGGGTCCCCTGCAACTGGAATTACAGTCACCTGTGAGCCACCATGTGAGTGCTGGGAATTGAACCTGGGTCCTCCGGAAAGGCAGCCATCTTTCCAGCTCCGTGAAACACATTTTTTGAAAAATAAATTTTGGCGGAACTACCCTGAAAGGTACACTGGAGGAACAACAGGACGTCGTTTAAGGTGTCAGTCGATTGGTTTCAGCCCTTTTAAGTCTGTCCTAGAATGTCAGTCATTATCCTTGCCTAGGCTGAGAGCCTGGTATAAGTTAGTAGCTGTTGTGAAGGAGCGGAGGAGACCTGGGGGGAAGCCTTTACTCCCTACAGCTGCTGTCCTTTGGTCAGGCTCAAAGCATCATGGAGTCCTGGGGAAGGTTCATGCAGAAGGATATTCCTTTAGCTGATTTGAATTGCCCCAGAGGGGGATCCATTATCTACCCTTTGTTGTGATCAAGCCTTTACAAAAATACCGAGGTTGGAGGTAAAAACAGCATCTGTTTTAGGGAAGATTCCAACCCAGGGATCTTCTCAGTTCTGAAATCTCCCAGGAGTTATTTTGCTTTTGCAAATCCAGATGACGACAGTAACCTTTCTCCAGATCTGGATTTGGTTTTGTTTTCAACCATCTTTGTCTTGTGAATCCTACTCCACCTACTGGCAAATCTACATCCTCGTCACCACCCAGCAGCCTTGAACTCAGAAACCTACCTGCTTCTGCCCCCAGAGTGCTAGGATCAAAGTCTAGTGCCACCACCTCCTGGATGGCCTCCAGCTTCTTAAATAGTGATGGCTGGCTTTGAACACCTCATCCTCCTACTGTTACAGGACCAGCAGACCAGCAAGGAATACATCCAGAATTCCAAGACACAGAACTCTGTCTTTTCCCTTTTAGCATGCAATGGGGCTTTTACTAATGCTTAAGAGATCGGGCCAGTGGGGGCTGGGGATTTGGCTCAGTGGTAGAGCGCTTGCCTAGCAAGCGCAAGGCCCTGGGTTCGGTTCCCAGCTCCGAAAAAAGGAATAGGAAAAAAAAAAAAAAAGAGAGAGATCGGGCCAGGACTAGAGATATGCCATGACTTACATAAGGTAGGCAGTATTGGCATAACCTTTTCTATATGATTGCCCTGGGATAGTTTTTTCATCCCTACCCTAAAATAAGTTTTCCCTTGGACTAAGTTATCTTTCTTTCTTTTATTTATATGAATACACTGTACCTGTCTTCAGACACACCAGAAAAGGGCATCAGATCCCATTACAGATGGTTGTGAGCCACTGTGTGGTTGCTGGGAATTGAAATCAGGACCTCTAGAAGAGCAGCCAGTGCTCTTAACCACTGAGCCACCTCTCCAGCCCCCTTTCTGGTTTTTCAAGACAAGATGTCTCTGTCTAGCCCTGGCTGTCCTGAAACTCACTCTATAGACTAGATTGGCTTTGAACTCACAGAGATCTGCCTGCCTCTGCCTCTCAAGTGTTGGGATTAAAGGCATGAGTCTTCACTCTGAGTCAGAGGTCTTTAGCTGAGAACACAGGTTTTACTTACTTGGGAGTTTTAGTTTAACAAACAGAATTTGCTGGCTCTGTGGCTATGTTGTTAGTCACTCAGGGAGAAGAGCAGACATACATTTTTTTGCCCCAGAAAAGAAGGAGCAAGCAGGCTTATAAAGCAGAAGCCATCGTCAGTTCAGCAGTGTAAGTGTGTCGGGGAAAGTGAATTCCTTCCTCCTGGGTACTGAGTATTGTGGACTGTTGAATCTTAAGGAGAGAGAGAAGGGGAGACACAAGAGTCATGTGACCATTGCTCACACTTTGCAGGCAAGTGGCCTTGAGTAAAACCCCAGCCTCAGAGTGTGTATGGGGGAGTCTGAAGTTAGATTCAAGACCTCTGGACAAGGGACATCTCTATTCTTTTTAAAACCTGAAATCAAGGGCTGAAGCAGAGGCCACGGAGGAGTCCTGATTTCTGCTTCAATCTCCTAACTCTCTCCTGACTTGCTTCTCTATCTCTCTTATACAGCCCTAACCTGTCTGGCCAAGGATGTCACTCACTGCCTGTAGTGGGCTGAGTTCTTCTGTGTCAATTACAAATCAAGAAAATGCCCCACAGGCCAGTCTGATGGAGGTGCTTCCTCCCCTGAGAAATGAGGCCCCCTCTTCTCGACTTGGACATGTCAGGTTGACAACCAAGGTTAGCTAGCCATTACACTGAGGAAGACACCAGTAACGGAAAGACCTCCCATGCTGATGGATTGGGAGAATTAACATTATGAACTTGGCCATCTTACCCAAAAAGTAATCTACAGATTCAATGTAATTCCAGTAAAAATTACAGGCCAATAGGCATAGTGGCACATTCCTTTAATCACAGCACTCAGGAGGCAGAGGCAGATGCAGATAGAGTTCTGTTAGTTCAAGACCAGCCTGGTCTACATAGCAAGTTCTAGGACAGCTAGATCTACATAGAGCTTTATAGTCAAAGCCTGTGTCAAACCCCCTCTGTGCTGAGTAGTTTTGTGTAAATTTGACACAAGCTAAAGTCATCAGAGAAGAAGGAACCTCAATCAAAGAAATACCTCCATAAGACTGGGCTGTAGGCAAGCCGGTAGGACATTTTCTTAATTTGTGATTGATGGGGGAGGGATCCAGCCCATTGTGGGTGGTGCCATCCCTGGGGTGGTAGTCTTGAACATATAGACACAGGGTAAATTTTCCTGAACAGAACACCAATGGCTTATGTTGTAAGATCAACAATAGACAGATTGCAAAGCTTCTGTAAGGCAAAAGACACTGTCAATAGGACAAAACGCCAACCAACAGATTGGGAAAAGATCTTTATCAATCCTACATCCAATAGAGGGCTAATATCTAACATATACAAAGAACTCAAGAAACTAGACTCCAGAGAACCAAACAATCCTATTAAAAAGTGGGGTACAGGGGTTGGGGATTTAGCTCAGTGGTAGAGCGTTTGCCTAGCAAGCGCAAGGCCCTGGGTTTGGTCCCCAGCTCCGAAAAATAGAAAAGAAAAAAAAAAGTGGGGTACAGAGCTAACCAAAGAATTCTCAACTGAGGAATATCAAATGGTGGAGAAGCACCTAAAGAAAAGTTCAACATCCTTAGTCATCAGGGAAATGCAAATCAAAACAACCCTGAGATCCCACCTCACACCAGTCAGAATGATTAAGATCAAACACACAGATGACAGCAGATGCTGGTGAGGATGTGGAGAAAGAGGAACACTCCTCCATTGTTGGTGGGATTTCAAGCTGGTGCAATCACTCTAAAAATAAGTCTGGAGGTTCCTCAGAAAATTAGACATAGTGCTACCTGAGGACCCAGCTATACCACTCCTGGGCATATTCCCAAAAGATGCCCCAACATATAACAAAGACACATGCTCCACTCTGTTCATAGCAGCCTTATTTATAATAGCCAGAAGCTGGAAAGAACCCAGATGCCCTTCAACAGAGGAATGGATACAGAAATGTGGTACATCTACACAATGGAATATTACTCAGCTATTAAACCAATGATTTCATGAAATTCTTAGGCAAATGGAAGGAATTAGAAAATATACTGAGTGAGGTGAACCAGTCACAAAAGAACCCACATGGTATGCACTCATGATAAGTAGATATTAGCCCAAAAGCTCAGAATACCCAAGATACAATCCACAGACCACATGAAGCTCAAGAAGTAGGAAAACCAAAGTGTGGATGCTTCAGTCCTTCTTAAAAGCAGAATAAAATACTCAAGGGAAGAAATACAGAGACACAGTGTGGAGCAGGGACTGAAGGAAAGGCCATCCAGAGACTGCCCCACCTGGGGACACATCCTATATACAGACACCAAACCCAGTCACTATTGCTGATGCCAAGAAGTACTTGCTGACAGGAGGCTGATATGGATGTCTCCTGAGAGGTTCTGCCAGAGCCTTACTGATATAGATGAGGACGCTTGCAGCTAACCATCAGACTGAGCACAGGACCCCAATGGAGGAGTTAGAAAAAGGACAAAAGGAGCTGAAGGGGTTTGCGACTCCATAGGAAGAACAACAATGCCAACCAATCAGACCCCTCAGACCTCCCAGGGACTAAACCACCAACCAAAGAGTACACATGGATAGACCCATGGCTCCAGCCACATATGTAGCAGAGGATGGCATTGTCTGGCACCAATAGGAGGTGCCCTTGGTCCTGTGAAGGCTCATTTCCCCAGTATAGGGGAACACCAGGGCGGTGAGGTGGGAGTGGGTGGGTGGGAAGGGGAGCATCCTCATAGAAGCAGGGGGAGGGAGGATGGGAGAGGAGAGAACTGGGAAAGGGGATAACATTTGAAATGTAAATACATAAAATATCCAATAAATAAAAAGAAAGAAAGAAAAGAAACCAGGCTGGGCAAGCCATATTGAGCAAGCCGGGAGGCAGCCCCGCCCCATCCCTGTGGCTTCTGTATCAGTTCCTGTTTCCAGGGTCCTGCTCTGTTTGAGTTCCTGTCCTGACTTCCTTCAATGAACAGTAATTTGGAAGTGTCAGCAATAAACCCCAACCTGCTTTAGTCATGGTATTTTATTCCAGTCATGGTAAAACCCTGACTTGGACATCCCCTCCCACACGCCCCCCCCCACCCCCCCCAAAAAAACCCAAAAACCTAGGGCCATTATTCACAGGTAGATGAAACATTTTTAAAGTTTGTGTGGGAGCAGAAGGCAGCAGCATGTGCTTGCCAGGAATGCTTTTGTTTGTGACAGGGTCTCTCTCTGTCTCCCTGGCTGTCCTGGAACTCACTCCAGGCTGACTTCAGATTTGGAGATCCACTGGCCTCTGCCTCCTGACTACTGGGATTCAGGGTGTGCACCACCTTCCCAGGACTCTGGAAAAGCTATCAGTTCTAGTCTGGCAGTAATCTTCTACACAGGACTCCAGTGGCCCAGTCAAGAAGACGCACAGTTAACAAGTGGGATCTCAGAAAATCCAAAAGCTGCATGGCAAACGAGACTGAGTGAAGGGCAGCTCTCCAGACAGGAGAGAATCTTTACAGCCCAATTAGACAGGGGCTACAGAACTAAGCACAAAGTCCTCAAAAGAAGAGATGCAGATGGCTAGGAGACCCGGTTTTGTTTTGTTTTGTTTCATTTTGTTTTGTTTTGTTTTGTTTTGTTTTGTTTGAGACATTGTCTCATATAGCTCTGGCTGACTTGAACTAACAGACTTGCCTCTGCCGCCTCGGAAGACGCTTAAAACGTTCACCATCCTTATCTATTAGGGAAATAAAGATTAAAACCACTTTAAGCTCCCCCCAGCAATGGGTAAAGAGACACCCTGTGTTGTTCTTACATGAGTCAGGGGCAGAGCTTGGCCGTCCTTTGTTCATCCTAACCTGATACCCGCCTTGGTGGGCAAAGCTATCTTATGCCTAGCACTCAAAACTCAGAACAAATCTAGGCAGCACATTGAAAGGGGATGAAGACAGACAGAGTCCTGCGGACAGCCATGCCAGCCACAGGCTTGCCCTCCAGTGCAGGGCACAGGTGGGCTATAGACCCCTGTTTGTGGCCTCACCAGGCAGTACTGATGGAGGCTACCATCCAGGGACCCACCAGCTGCATGGCCAGGCTGAGGAGGAAGCCACTACAATGTGCGAGTATGTGGTGCTCATGAGAGCAGGCCCTGCACCTTGCCCGGACAACACAGCAGAGCTGACCCTGGTGGTGAGTGTGTGTGTGTGTCCTGTCCCTTGCCCACTGCAGCAGAAGGAAGTACAGGTTCTGAACCTTGTCTGGCTAGCACAGTAGATCTGGCTCCGGTGTTGGGAGGATACGTGAGCCAGCCCTGAAGGCAAGAATGCAGGAGAGCTGGTCCCATCACTCATCTGACATGAGGTGGCATGGGTGTGTGTGTGTGTGTGTGTGTGTGTGTGTGTGTGTGTGTGTGTGTGTGTTGGAGGGGGATGGTACCCTCCCTCTCCCTCTCCCTGCCTCTTCACCTGCAGTACCTGGGGGAGCTGACCCTGGGGTCACAAGAGCAGGAGAGCTGGCCCAGCCCCTCACAAGCTGCAGCACTTGGGAGAGTGAGCCCCTAACCTTGACTGGGCAGCACAGTGAAGCTGGCTCTGGAGTTGTGGGTGCGAGTGAACCTGTGGGGAATGAGAGCAGGAGAGGTGATGTCCCTCCTGCAGATGGCAGTATTGGGCGGCCTAGCTGGAGCCGTGCTAGAGGGCTCACCCTGCTGGTGGAGATAAGGGAGAGTCGGTGGGCTGACCAGGTCAGCTACCACCCAGGCCCGTATCTGGGGCCTGGAATCGGCCCACCCTAACATCTGTATCATTTGCAAATAGTTGGGATGGATGAAGGGACCAGTCCTGCTGTTCCAAAGCTGCAGGATCTCCATGACACAGGGCAACAACAGGATAACCGGGAGGAGTTCTGATGAGGATCCAATATGGAATGTGTCACAAAAGCCAGAGGCCTCAAACCAAACTCATTGCAATGAGCATTTGCAAGTGAAGATGTGTGGACGGGGGGTATACTGTGGGACACACTGTGACATACTACAGCTTTCACGATGAGATGTTTTCTGTGCTACTGGTTTTGTGTTTTTGCGTGTGCGTTTTACTTTGCAGGAGAGGTTGGAAAGGTGATGAGTGGACATGAGGGGATGGGGAGATGAGCTGACTGGGGTACATGATGTGAAACTCACAAAGAATCGATAAAAAGTTTTAAAAATCACTTTAAGATCTATCTCAGCGCTTGCTTCAGCAGAACAAGGAACTTGAGTCGGAATAATACAGAGAAGATGAATGGGGTCATTACTAAAGGATAACATGCAGGTTAGGGAAGAGTCCCATACTTTTTATTTTAAAAAAGGAAGGAAGGGGCTGGAGAGATGGCTCAGTGGTTAAGAGCACTGACTGCTCTTCCAGAGGTCCTGAGTTCAAATCCCAGCAACCACATGGTGGCTCACAACCATCTGTAATGGGATCTGATGCCCTCTTCTCGTGTGTCTGAGGACAGCTACAGTGTACACATATAAATAAAATTTAAAGATATTAAAAAAAAAAAAAAAAAGGAAGGAAGGAAGGAAAGACTCCATTTTACCCCAGTCTGAAGTAGAAATTTAAGGGCTCTTTGGAAAGTCAGTTGGAAGGTGTTTTGCTGGGGCAAACACATGAAGGAATGTCTAGATGAAGCAGACACCGGGGAGAGGATGTTCTGCTAAAGCAAGCACATGAAAGGGCACATGATGAAGGATTCTTTGCCAATGACGCCTACGTCCACCTTACACTGTATAGTCAGGACACCATAGAGAGAAACACCAAAAACCTTCTGTGATGTGCTGCAGTCTGTTTCCTCTTCCAAGGTCTGGGGCTGATTGGATGCACACGCTGAGGCAAGGCACATGGAGGACAGCGATGTTTGGAGGGTGTCTTAGAGTTTCTACTCTGTACAAAACATCAAGATCAAGAAGCAACCTGGGGAGGAAAGGGTTTATTCAGCTTACACTTCCACACTGCTGTCCATCACTAAAGGAAGTCAGGACTGGAACTCAAGCAGGTCAGGAAGCAGGAGCTGATGCAGAGGCCATGGAGGGATGTTTCTTACTGGCTTGCTTCCCCTGGCTTGCTCAGCTTGTTCTCTTATAGAACCCAAGACCACAGCCCAGGGACGGCACCACCCACAGTGGGCTGGGTCCTCCCCCCTTGATCACTAGTTGAAAAAATGCCTTACAGCTGGGTCTCATGGAGGCATTTCCTCAAGGGAGGCTCCTTTCTCCATGATAACTCAGCTTGTGTCAAGTTGACACACAAAACCAGCCAGCACAGAGGGTCTAACCAGGACTCCACAGAATGACAGAGACAGAGCGTGGCTTGCTGGTACAGCTAGCTGTGCAACCCTTGTAGGTCTCGAGTCTTTGCTGATATTCACTTCCCTGAGAGAGACACAGCCAAAACCTTCTGGTGTCCCTGCTGGTTCCTCCTGCTGACTGGAGCCGAGGCTGGGGCCTGGCTGTCTGCTAGGTTATGTCGCTGCTGTTGCTAACCCGACTCCACCATACTGGACTGCTGGTGTATCCGTGAGGTGTCTGTGAAAGGATCGAGCTGCTGCTGCCTGCTAATCTGTTAGCTGAACTGAGGATTTCCAGACAACACAGGTGGGAGTTGCTCCAAAGAACCTTTCTAAACAGGTCCATAGAGAGAAACACCAAAAACCTTCTGTGGTGTGCTGCAGTCTGTTTCCTCTTCCAAGGTCTGGGGCTGATTGGATGCACACGCTGAAAATGAGCACATATACATACGAGTGGGTGTATATGTACTTTGGAGGCCTAAAGTGTCAGATCCCCTGCATTCTGGGAACTGAACTCAGGTCCTCTGCAAGAGCAGCAGCAAGTGCCAACACTTCCCACGCCTGTCTAGCCCAGCGAGTAAATGTCCTATTAAGATTATCAATAACAGCTGGGTGTGGCGGCCCATGCTTGTAACCCTAACACTCAGGAGGTGGAGGCAGGAGAATCTGAAGTTCCACTACACAGCAAGTTTGAAGCCTGAGCTACCAGAGACTCCATCCGAAGGGGGGAGGCGGGCTGGGGAGATGGCTCAGTGACTAAGAGCATTGGTGGCTGCTCTTGCACAGGATGACTTGGCTCCCAGCATCCACACGGTGGCTCACGACCATCTTCGTCTCCAGTCCCAGAGGATCTAATGCCCTCTTCCGACCTCCAGACATTCCAGCACACATATAGTGTGCACTCATGCAAGTGCACACACATACACATAAAAACATAAATACTTTTCAGGATATCAACAAATGTGTAGGTCGAGAAGGTGACTGAATTAAGAAAAAAAGAAAACGGGAAAATAATGTTCTCAGAGCTTTAAACACAAGGATTCAGCTTACATATATTTTATTTGTATTATGTTTATTTGTGTGTATGTGTGTGTGTGTGTGTGTGTTCGCACTCATATCACACCTGTGTGGAGGTCTGAGGCTGGTGCTTCCCACTGTGTAAATCCTGGGGAGGATTGAACTCAGGTCTTCAGGCTTAGCTGTAAACACATTTACTGACTGAATAATCTTGCTGGCCTTCTCTTCATGCGTGTGTGTGTGTGATATTTATATGCATGTATATAATGAGTCTATAATATAATTATAACATTTCTCCCTTCCCTTTAATTCCTCCAAACCCTCATGTACACTTATCCTTGAGCTCCTTCAAATTTGTGGCCTCTTTTTTTTTTTATTATATATGATTAATATAATATATATGACCAAGCCATCTCAGTCAACAGGGTCTCGAGGGAGGGAGTGAGGGTTGAAAAAAAGAAAAAACAAGTAGACAACACAATAACATAACTCCAACCAGTTCTGAAGCTGAAGTGGGTTTATTTTTTTTTCCAGTCTGTTTTTTTTACCATTCTAGGTCCGTGTAAAGAATAGGGTCAGTTCTAGGTCAAAGACAAAATAGTCAAGGAACAAACAAGACAATAAACAAAGTCCCATGGTCACTGTGTCTAGGGGTTCATCAGGATGACCAAGATACAAGGAACACAATACAATCCTCAGCCGGATTCATCTTGAGCCTTGTCCTAGCCCAATGTCAAATTCTTATCTGAGACTATTCCTTCATCCTAACCCAGTGTAAATATTCTTGCCCTGGAAGTGGGCCCAAGAACTCTCCTCATATACATTCCTAAATATAATCTGCTCAGTCCATATGCTACCTGTATATATGTTTTTAGGGATGATCTTTTGGTATTGGATGTCTAGTTGGTGTGCTCTTCCCTGGAGAGAATTGTCTCTCTAGATCTCAGAACTCCTTAGTTGCCTATAGTTCTTTATGTAGTGTTGAGGCCTTATGTGGTGTGTGTGTGTGTGTGTGTGTGTGTGTGTGTGTGTGCTGCGCGTGCACGCGCGGGTGATACGTGTTTAAATAGTTTCACATAGTCCAGGCTGGCCTTCAACGTTTTATGTAGCCAAGATTGATATTGAACTTGTGTCCCCTGTGTCTCCAACCCCCCAATGCTTCAGTTACAGTGCTGTACCATTCATGCCCCCTTTAAGTAGCACTGGGATCCCTAGGGCTTCATGTATGTTAGACAAGCAGTCCGTGAGTCACAACTCCAACATGCATGTATATTCTAAAGGGAAGGAAAGAAGCAGAAAAGACAACATAGGCTGGTGCTTGGACTGACTTCCAGCTTAGGTTTAGCAAATCAAATGTAGAAATTATTAAAATTTGGGCTGCAGAGATGGCTCAGAGGTCCTGGGTTTAATTCCCAGCAACCATGTGGTGGCTCACAACCATGGTTCAGACACACCAGAAGACAGCTACAGGGTACTCATATAAATAAAATAAATAAATCTTTAAAAAAAATATTAAAATTCGGGGCTGGGGATTTAGCTCAGTGGTAGAGCGCTTACCTAGGAAGCACAAGGCCCTGGGTCCGGTCCCCAGCTCCGAAAAAAAGAACCAAAAAAAAAAAAAAAAAAATTAAAATTCGAGGAGCAAATCTTCCACGGGACATTTGAAGTTTTTTGTTTTTTTTTTTTTGGTTTTTTTTTTTGGTTTTTTTTTCGGAGCTGGGAACCGAACCCAGGGCCTTGCGCTTCCTAGGCAAGCGCTCTACCACTGAGCTAAATCCCCAACCCTGAAGTTTTTACATTAGCTAAAGATCTTATTGTTTTTGTTTGTTGGTTGGTTTGGTTTGGTTTGGTTCGGTTTTCTGAGATGGGGTTTCTCTGTGTAGTTCTGGTTGTCCTGGAACTCAATCTATAGACCAGGCTGGTCTATCTGCCTCTGCCTCCTGAGTGCTGGGATCAAAATCATGTGCCACCACAGCCAGCTCAAAGACCTAACTGTTCATGAAGCCTCAGCTGTTTGGGGCTGAGGCAGTACCCTACCGTCATGAGTGGCAGAGGGTCATCAGAAAAGAAACAGCAATTGGTATATGCAAGTGGGTGATGGTGTGGATAGTTCTTAAAACATTTATTTTTTTTAATAGAATTAAAAATTATGGGGCTGGAGAGATGGCTCAGTAGTCAAGAGCACTGACTGCTCTTCCAGAGGTCCTGAGTTCAATTTGCAGCCACCACATGGTGGCTCACAACCATCTGTAATGGGATCTGATGCCCTCTTCTGGTGTATCTGAAGATAGCTACAATATGCTCATATACATAAAATAAATAAATCCTTTTTAAAAGTCACATATAGGTAGAGTGCTTTAACTGAAATTTAATTTAAACTTTTATTTTTAAAAATAATTTGGGCTGGAAAGATGGCTCAGTGGTTAAGAGCACTGACTGCTCTTCCAGAGGTCCTGGGTTCAAATCCCAGCGACCACATGGTGGGTCACAACCATCTGTAGTAAGATCTGATTCCCTCTCCTGGTGTGTCTGAAGACAGTTAAATGTACTCATATATAATAAATAAATAAATCTTTAAAAAAATAATTTATTTATTTTTGCAAGCATATATGTCTATATGAGGTGTTGGATCCTGGAGTTGCAGACAGCAGTGAGCCGCCATGTGGGTGCTGGGAATTGAACCCAGGTCCTCCGGAAGAGTAGCTGGTGCTCCCAACCACTCTCCATCTCCCCAGCCCTGTGATTTTTGTTCTTGTGTATATGAGTGTTTGTCTATGTGCATATGTGCCGTGCGTGAACCTGGTGCCTGAGGAGGCCAGTAGAGGGGATTGGATCCCCTGAGCTAGCATTGCATACTATTGTGAACCCCATGTGGGTGCTGCGAACCAAGCCTGGGCTGCTGCTCTTAACCACTGAGCCATCTCTTGAGTGGTCCCTGGTGGACTGACATGCAGTGCACTCAAGCTCAAGCATCCTTCTCAGCCCATCTGGCTTTGAACTATGTTCAGAGTTTACACCTCTGAGTAACCAGCATATTTAAGCCCCATTGGGAAACGTATAGATCACATCTCCTCGGTAGAAATAAACACCTGTCATGCTGTGCCTTCGCCATGTGAGGATGAATGTGTCTCTGGTCTAACATCTGTGTGGCTGTGTCCGTTATCAGCCACTCCTTCTTATGTGCCCCTTAAATCTCCATAGTTGCCCCTCTTCCTAGTCTTCATGCTCTCACTGTTTTTCATGGTAAAAGCTATGTTGTCATTTCTACATTGTTCTGAGAAAAAGTTTAAACTCTTTAGCATAATGTATAATTCCCTTTTAGTCAGTTCAGGTCCCCCCACCCCCACCCCCACCCCAGGTGATTTCTGAGAAATGTAGATTTGTACAGGCTTGGAAGATTTGTACAGCAGGCAACCACTAGGCTCTGACTTAAAGGCTCCTGCAGTGGTGTGGAGGGATACAGTATGGAGTGTACCCCCCCAAAGCAGGGCCTACACATCCATGAGGCCCAAACAGGACTTGCACATCCATGAGGCACCCCAAAGCAGAGCCTGCACATCCATGAGGCCCCCCAAAACAGGGCCTGCTCATCCATGAGGCACGGAAAGGCCGAGAGTCACCTACAAAGTCCCCCTGGGCAAGGAGACGAGTTTCTAACAAGCAGAAGTGGAACTTGACATCATGACGTCAGCTGCTGAGGCAAAACTCAGACATGGGCCCTGGGCCTCCCGAAGGAGTTTCCCTGTTGCTGCAAACTGGTGCAAGCTGCCTTCAGGGCCATCCTCTTCACTGTTAACTGAGAGAACTTTTAATTGCTTTATTATCTCACTCTCAACCTTCTCTCCTTTCCAACAGCAAATGAAAATTGTAGTCCTTCAAATGTTTGAGCCCTGTGGCTCTCCACCTGCCTCCAATTAAGAATAAAAACTTTGAGTGACAAATATGTTTATAATATTCCTAAGCTCTGGGGAAGGCAGTGCCTTTAGCGAGCAGAAGGCCTTTGAGAGCTCTTCATGGGAATTCGGCCTCTTCCCCAGCTGCGGTCCTGTCTGGGTGATGCCCTAAGGTTTGGGTTGTTGCCTGGAGGCCCTGACTGAGAGGGGTTAGGAGGTCACAAAGAACTAGGCAAAGCCAGAAAGTTTCTGAAGCCAAGGTCTCCTTCAGAACGTTCAGTCAGGCTGTGGCCAGTCAGAAGAAAATAAAAACAAAACTGAACTAGGCACCCGCTGTTTCAAAATGTTGACTATAACCAGTTAGTGACTTGCTCCAAAGAGAAAAGCATTGATAAACTATCCAGCCAAACCATTCTGGAAGCACTCGTGAATACAAACATCTGTTGTCTTTCTCTGAATGAGAGCAGAAATATGACATAAACAGTCCGCATCCTCCAAAACGTAAGGGGAGTCTCAGTGACCAAGATGACCGATTTGCTGCCTGTAGTTAACCTGGCAAAAGCATGTCCCCAGAACCCCTGCTTATGGGCTGGAGAGATGGCTCAGCGGTTAGGAGCACTGACTGCTCTTCCAGAGGTCCTGAGTTCAAATCCCAACAACCGCATGGTGGCTCACAACTATCTGTAATGGGATCTGATGCTCTCTTCTGGTGTGTCTGAAGACAGCTACAGTGCACTCATATATAGTAAATAAATAAATCTTAAAAAAAAAAAACCCTGCTTAGATGTTGCTTATGATAGCAATATACATGTGTAAGACTAGGCTTGAAGGGCTTGAGACTGCAGATGCTGCCCTCTAATATGTGGGTGAGGACTTCCAGGACACAGACATTCACAGGAGCCAGAAGACTAACTCTGTACTCTGAGCAAAGGACATTTTGTGGGGAACATCAATCTCAATCTCTGAGACAAACATGACAGTGATCATCTGTGTCTATAACTGAAAAGTCAGGGCAAGGCCATCATGGTGACACACACCCTTAGTCTCAGCACTCAAGAGACAGAGGCAGGTGAGTTTCTTGTGAGTTCAAGGCTAACCGGTCTACATAGCAAGTTCCAGGCCAGCCAAAGCTATGTAGTAGGACCCTGTCTCAAAACAACACCAACAACACCAACAGCAAAATAAGTCAGGACACTACATAGGACCTGAGTGTCTCAAAATAAATAAGGAAAGGGCTGGAGAGATGGCTCAGTGGTTAGGAGCACTGACTGCTCTTCCAGAGGTCCTGAGTTCAATTCCCAGCAACCACATGGTGGCTCACAATCATCCGTAATGGGATCTGATGCCCTCTTCTGGTGTGTCTGAAGACAGCTACAATATCTCATATAAATAAAATAAATCTTACAAATGAGTAAGGAGTGAATGAGAGGTGGGACTGGCGGGAGAGAGAAGATAGCACTGTGGGGTTCTTTGGTGTGGGCAGAAGGATGACTCCATTGTACTGGGAGCTCACATGCCCTGCTTTTCAGATTATGATTTCTGTAGGAAGAATCGGGAGAAGCCAGAACAGGGGTGTTTTATTACATCTGAGTTTATAGCTACCAAGTCCCACTTATCTTTTAAAGGGAAGTTTAAGGACTTGGGCTGGCTCAGAGATTAGTTTTCATTAACTTTCAAAATATTTACGTTATGTGAATGAATGTTTTGATACATGTATGTATGTATATATGTATGTATGTATGTATTGTATGTATACATGCATGCATGTATGTGCACCATAAGTATGCCTGGTACCTACGGTCAGAAGAGGGCATTAGATCCCCTGGACTTGGAGTTATAGTGGAGCTCTTCTGAGTCCTGGGCAGTGTCTGGTGTCAGGATCACAGGTTTAATCCCTAGCGATATGAACCAGGTCACATCCACAGGTGCTCAGGGCCAAATCCCTTCCGCCAAGGACCCAACTGCTTTGTAGGTCTTTTCCTCCAGGTTTCTTTCTTTTTTTTTTTTTTTTAAAGATTTATTTATTTAATATATATGAGCACACTGTAGCTGTCTTCAGACACAGCAGAAGAGGGCATCAGATCTCATTACAGATGGTTGTGAGCCACCATGTGGTTGCTGGGATTTGAACTCAGGATCTCTGGAAGAGCAGTCAGTGCTCTTAACCGCCGAGCCATCTCTCCAGCCCCTCCAGGTTTCTTTTTTAAAATACTTGTTTATTTTATATATAAGCATGTTGTGGCTGTCTTCAGACACAGCAGAAGAGGGCATCAGATCTCATTACAGATGGTTGTGAGCCACCATGTGGTTACTAGGATTTGAACTCAGAACCTCTGGAGGAGCAGTCAGTGCTCTTAACTACTGAGCCATCTCTCCAGAACCTGAATTGCATGTCTTTTTTTTTTTTTTTTTTCAGGGGCTGGGGACGGAACCCAGGACCTTGTGCTTCCTAGGCAAGCGCTCTACCACTGAGCCAAATCCCCAACCCCGAATTGCATGTCTTAAGAACAAATAAAATCCACAATCTTTTGGTTAACTCAATGTATTTAGAAAATGAAAAGCTCTATCAAAATACTTCTCACTGGGAAAACAAATAGAACAGACAATGGATCTACCAAAGTTCACATTCACTTTGGCACATGTCAATGTGGGACAGTTCATGACAAGCACAATTAATTGCCCTTATTCCCCCAGGGCAGATCACCTTCCAAGCTAACTGTTAAATTATTTTTCTGAGATTTCGTCATGTTGATATCTGGCTCATTCCGCCTCCTCTTTAGCCAAGCTCTGAGCACTGACAATTCTCTGACTAATGGTTGAAAGCTTGGTCAGAAGCTTCTGGAACACTGGTGGTGGAAGAATGGGTTGTAACACTTGCAGCAACTGCTGAGTCTGTCCACATACAGCCATTGCATTTGTCAGATGCTCCACACCCTTCTCATAGTCACCTTGTGCTAATAACTCTTCACCAAGCTGTGTCTCTTCAAGGAAGAATTTCTGAACAGCTTCAATATCGTTTAAATCAGGTAACTTGGAAACCCTAGCCCTCTCCTTAGCAAGCTTCTGTTTCTTTCTTTGTTCTCGAAGCCTGTTCTTGAAGTTGAGGGTCACTCTGCGGTCGAAGTAGATGCAGTACCGGATGAAGAGGGCATCGCATATACTCGCTGTGATGGCGCTGTTCCGGCCCACCATCTTCACTCGAGTGGTGCATGGGCCGGGCTGCAGCAGCTTGCCTGGCAGCGGTTAGCTCCACGGATCGGAGAACACCGGCCACTCGAGGCCGCTTGTCTACAATTAAGTCAGAAAAGGCCAAGTGACAGACGTGCTCTTTTTATTATTTCTCTGTTTTTCATGACAGGTTTCTCTGCCCATCCCTGCCTCCCAGTGCTGGAATTAAAGGTGTGCATTATCACCACAACCTGGCCAGATAGGCTCTTTTTATAGGTGATAAAATGAGAGGCCACTGGGGAAGGTGGAGGGAGGCTGAGGGGAAAGTGTGGACCTGTGGTTTAGAACAGTGAGAACGTATGATTGGCTAGGCTGATAAATTCAGAACAGATTAGCCCGTGTGGTGGCACATACCTTTAATTGCAGCACTCATGTGAGTTAGAGGCCAGCCTGGTCTACAATGTGAGTCCAGGACAGCCAGGGATACACAAAGAAATCCTGTATCAAAAACAAAAACAAAAACTGAGGAGGGATTCTGAAGGTCAGCCAGTTGTGGTAGGAAGAATTACAATTTGTTCTTATCTCTAGAGGTGGGGCTCCCCCTTCTCAGAGGAGAAGGAGGGGGATGGACGGAGGGGGGGGAGAGAAAAAGGGGAGGCTGCAAACGAGATGTAAAGTGAATAAATAAATTAATTAATGGGGGGGGGGAATCCACTAGAGAGACAAAAATCTCCACGAAAGCTACCCTCTCTAACACTTCATTCTTCAGTGCCCTTGATATAGAAAACCTCCTGTGTGCTGGTGACACCACACTAAGGGAAAGAAGCAAGAGATGTGGGCTGTGTGCATGTCACTTTGCACTGTAACTACCAGGAACTTCCCACCCTAGAACAAGACAAACTGGTGATCTGGAAGTTCTAAGACAGAGGCTGACGTGGATCTCATCAGAACAAAATTAAGGAGTCTGCAGCGCTCCTTCCCTGCAAAACGGAGGCTCTCGTGTAGAACCCCTCACCCAGGCTCTCAGATAGAGTCCGTCAACTCTCAGAGAGCCTTGCTCTGCTTGGCTTTCACTTCTCCATTTTTAAGGCATCTCTTTGCCTGCTTCTTCCACTTTTAGCATTCCTGTGACTCACTGGCCCATCTGGGTAATCCAGAAACAACCAACATGAAGGACATCTGACAGACAGCAACAATTCCATCTGCAACTGCCATTCTCCTGTGTTGTGTCCTGTGTTGTGTGCCATAACACATCACCAGGTCCTGTGGGTTTGTATGTGGATCTCTTTAAAGGGGGAGCATCATTCTGCCCAGCACAAAGGGCACTTCGTGTGGCCATGTGCCAGCTGGGTTTGAAGGGTAATTTGGCATGGACTGTGCTACAGACATAAGTAACAGGCAGAGAAGGGTAACTGTGGCTTGTGGCTAAGTTGGACCTCCAGCCTGGGGAAGGAAGGATGATTGCTCAAGTCATGTCAATCTGTTGCTTTTCTCCTCTGCGGAGTGAAGGAATAAATCATACAGTTTTATGTCCGGGCTGCTCAGGGTGGGTGGACCTATCAGCATCTCTACCAGAAGGCAAATACCAAACTCCCCTTAGCCTTGCCGTGCACAGGCAGATGCTCACCTTCCTGGGTCTCCATGTAGAGAAGGAGCTGGGAGTCTCTGATATTAACATAGACTTAGGGGGATCAGGATGGACACACACACACACACACACACACACACACACACACACACAGGGAGATTGGGCCAGAGAGCAACAGTAGGGTTTATTCTCTATTCTTTCAAGATGAAGAAATCAAACTGTCCAGGGCCAGCCGGACACCTCTTCTTTCTTGGTTTCTCTTGAGGCAGTGGAGAGGAGAAGAACATTGGCATGGTGGTAAGACTTGATTTTGTGAGATATTTAGGGTTGCTGTTTAATAATAAAACATTTACCTATCTTAAGTCTAAGTCACTTTACTACTGTAGCTGACCTGCCTGAGCTCCTTTGAGGCCAGTCACATTGTTCAGCACCTCATTGTAAAACAGCAGGGGATTAAATAAGAGATTAATTACTAGAGCCTTTTCCCTCTTGACCAGATGCTTCTTGCAATGCCCTTACCCACAATGCCTTATACCAAATTCTAAGCCCCTCAATATAATCATTTCTAGTCTTTTGTACCTTTTCTAGGAGAATGGATCACATGGTTTTCCCAAGCATCCCCAGCACCCCCCTTTTTTTACGAAAGCTCACTAGAAGTTCAAATATAAATTCAAATCATAAATTGAATAAGAAATTTACAACAGAGAATGTTTAAAAAACACTAAGAGTAATTATCTGGCTAAACATTCATCATCTGTCACTAACTCTGCAGGTTCATGAAGAGTTAAAGACCATAGCTAAGTTCCTTAAAGAGGAAACAAATAGATCCCTTAAAGAAATTCAGGAAATCACAATCAAACAGGTGAAAGAATTGCATAAAGTGGTCCGAGACCTAAACATGGAAGTAGAAACAATAAAGAAACCACAAATGGAGGCACACCAGGAAATGGAAAACCTAGGAAAGAGGTCAAGAACTACAGATGTAAGTATCACCAACAGAATACAAGAGATAGAAGAGAAAATCTCAGGTGTAGAAGATACTGTAGAAGAGATTGACACAATGGTCAAAGAAAATTCATAACATAAAATACTCCTAACCCAAAACATCCAGGAAATTCAGGACACGATGAAAAGGCCAAATCTAAGAATGAATGGAATAGAGAAGAATGGACCTGAAAATGTCTTCAACAAAATCATAGAAGAAAACTTCCTCAACCTAAAGAAAGAGATGGCCACAATGGTACAAGAATCCTACAGAACACCAAATAAATGGGACCAGAAAAGAAAATCCTCTCATCACATAATAGTCAAAACACTAAATGCACAAAACAAAGAAATAATATTAAAATCTGCAAGGGAAAAGGGCCAAGTAACATACAAACCTATCAGAATTACACCAGACTGCTGAACAGAGACTATAAAAGCCAGAAGAGCCCAGCCAGAAGTCATGCAGACTAAGAGAACACAAATGCCAGCCCAGAGTACTGTACCTAGCAAAACTCTCAATCAACATAGATGGAGAAACCAAAATATTCCAGGACAAAACCAAATCCAAACAGTATCTATCTACCATTCCAGCCCTAGAGAGGATCGTAGAAGGAAAACTCCAATACAAGAAAGGTACCTACCTATACCAAAGAAAAGACAAGATATTAAGCATTTCACAACAAAGTCTAAAAGAGAAAACCACAAGCACATAAAGCTACCTACAAAAGCAAATATAACAGGAACCAACAGTCATCTGTCTTTAATATCTCACAATGTTAATGAACTCAACTCACCTATAAAAAGGCATAAGCTAACAGACTGGATACACAAACAAGATCCAGCATTTTGCTGCATACAAGAAACACACCTCAATAGCAAAGACAGACTCTATCTCAGAGTAAAAGGATGGAAAAAGGTCTTCCAAGAAATGGTCCCAAGAAACAAACTGGAGTTACCATCCTAATATCCAATAAAATAGATTTGTGGGCTTGAGAGATGGCTCAACAGTTAAGAGCACAGGCTGTTCTTTCAGAGGTCCTGAGTTTAATTCCCAGCAACTACTTGGTGGCTCACAACCATCTGTAATGAGATCCAATGCCCTCTTCTGGTATGTCTGAAGATAGCTACAGTGTACTCGTATACTTAAAATAAATAAATGTTTTTTCAAAAGAAAGAAAGAAAGAAAACAGACTTGCAACCAAAAGTTACCAAGTATGATGAGGAAAGCCATTTCATATACATCAAATGGAAAAATCCGCCTAGAGAAAGTCTCAATTCTGAACATCTATGCCCCAAATGCAAAGGCACCCGCATTCATAAAAGAAACTTTAGTAAAGCTGAAAACATACATTGAGCCCCACACAATAATAGTGGGAGACTTCAGCACCCCACTCTCACCAATGGGCAGGTCATTGAAACAGAAACTAAACAGAGACACAGGGAAACTAATAGAGGTTATGAACCAAATGGATTTAACAGATATCTACAGAACATTTCACACTAAAACAAAAGAATACACCTTCATTTCAGCACCTCATGACACCGTCTCCAAAATTGACTATATGATTGGTCACAAAACAAGCCTCAACTGATACAAGAAGATTGAAATAATCCCATGCACCCTATTAGACCACCATGGCCTAAAGCTGGTCTTCAATAACAGCAAAAGCAACAGAAACCCACATACATGTGGAAACTGAACAACTCTCTACTCAATGATAATTTGGTCAGGGATGAAATAAAGAAAGAAATTAAAGACTTCTTGATACAACATACCCAAACTTATGGAATACAATGAAAGCAGTGCTAAGAGAAAAATTCATACCACTAAGTGCACTGGTAAAGAGACTGGAGAGATCCTACACTATCAACTCAACAGCACACCTGAGAGCTCTAGAACAAAAAGAAGCAAACTCACCCAAGAGGAGTAGAAGACAGGAAATAGTCAAACTCAGAGACGAAATCAACCAAATAGAAACAAAGAGAACAGAGAACAAATAATACAAAGAATCAACAAAACCAAAACCTGGTTCTTTCAGAGAATCAACAAGATAGATAAACCCCTAGCCAAACGAACTAAAGGACCCACAGGCAGTATTCAAATTAACAAAATCAGAAATGAAAAGGGAGACATAACAGAAACAGAGGAAATTAAAAAAAATCATCAGATCCTACTATAAAAGCCTATACTCAACAAAACTGGAAAATCTAGATGAAATGGATGGTTTTCTAGACAGATACCACGTACCAAAGTTAAATCAAGAGCAAGTAAACTTTCTAAACAGGCCCATATCCCATAAGGAAATAGAAGATGGATTTAGTTTAGAATTCTACCAGACCTTCAAAGAAACCTGATACCAATAGTCCTCAAACTATTCTATAAAAACAGAAGGAACACTACCTAATTCATTTTATGAAGCCATAATTACTCTGATACCTAAACTACACAAGGACCCTATCAAAAAAGAAAACTTCAGACCAATCTTGCTTATGAATATCGATGCAAAAATACTCAATAAAATTCTCGCAAACTGAACCCAAGAACACATCAAAACTATCATTCACCACAATCAAGCAGGCTTCATCCCAGGAATGCAAAGTTGGTTCAGTATATGAAAAGCCATTAATATAATCCTTCATATAAACAAAAAAAATCACATGATCATTTCCTTAGATGCAGAAAAAGCACCCCTTCATGTTAAAAGAATTGGAGAGATCAAGAATTCAAGGCCCATACCTAAACATAATAAAAGCAATATACTGCAAGCCAACAGCCAATAACAAATTAAGTGGAGAGATACTTGAAGCAATCCCACTAAAATCTGGAATAAGACAAGGATGCCCACTCTCCCCATATCTATTCAATATAGTACTCGAAGTGCTAGCTAGAACAATAAGACAAAAAAAGAGATCAAGGGGATACAAATTGGCAAAGAAGAATTAAAGGTATCCCTATTTGCAGATGACATAGCATACATGAGTGACCACAAAAATTCTACCAGAGAACTTCTCCAGCTGATAAATAACTTCATCAAAGTGGCTGATATAAAATTAACTCAAATAAATCAGTAGCCTTCCTTTATACAAATGATACACAGGCTGAGAAAGATATTAGGGAAACAACTCCCTTCACAATAGCCACAGATGATATAAAATATCTTGGGGTAACTCTACCCAAACAAGGGAAAGACCTTTATGATAAGAACTTCAAGTCTCGTTGGGGATCTAGCTCAGTGGTAGAGTGCTTGCCTAGCAAGTGCAAGGCCCTGGGTTCGGTCCCCAGCTCCGAAAAAAAGAAAAAAAAAAAAAAAAAGAACTTCAGGTCTCTCAAGAAAGAATCGAAGACCTCAGAAAATGGAGAGATCTCCCATGCTCATGGATTGGCAGAATTGACATAATAAAAATGGCCATCTTACCAACAGCAATCTAAAGATTCAATGCAATCCCCATCAAAATCCCAACACAATTCTTCAAAGACATGGAAAGAGCAATTCTCTAATTTATCTGGAAAGGCAAAAAAATCCCAGAATAGTGAAAACAATTCTTAACAATAAAAGAACAGCTGGGAGAATCACCATCCCTAACCTCAAGCTATACTACAGAGCAATAGTGATAAAAACTGCCTGGTATTGGTACAGAGACAGACAGGTTGATCAATTGAAGACCCAGAAATAAAACCACACAATTTCACACACTTGATCTTTGACAAAGAAGCCAAAAATATACAATGGATAAAAGAAAGTATCTTCAAAATGCTGCTGGTCTAACTGGATGCCTGTATGTAGAAAAAAATGACAATAGACCCATATTTATCACCATGCATAAAGCTCAAGTCTAAATGGATCAAGGACCTCAACATAAAACCAGATACACTGAATCTAATAGAAGGGAAAGTGGGAAAGAGCCTTGAACTCATTGGCACATGCAGAAATTTCCTAAACAGAACTCCAATAGCTCACACTCTAAGATCAAGAATTGATAAATGGGACCTCATAAAACTGGAAAGCTTCTGTATGCAAAGGGCATAGTCAATAAGACAAATCAGCAATGTGCAGATTGGGAAAAAACATATTCACTAACCCCACATAACTCATAGATATTTGTCTAATATCCAAAATATATAAAGAACTCAAGAAGCTTACCACAAAAAAAAAAAATCAAAAAATGGGGTATAGAACTAAACCAAGATCACAACAGAGGAATCTCAAATGGCTGAGAAGCACCTAAAGAAATGTTCTAAGTCCTTAGTGATCAGAAACCCTGAGATTCTACCTTACACCAATCAAAATGGATAAGATCAAAACCTCAGGTGACAACACATGTTGGTGACAATGTGGAGAAAGCGGAACAATCCTCCACTGCTGGTGGGATTGCAAACTGGTACAACCACTCTGGAAATCAATTTGGAGGTTCCTCAGAAAATTGGAAATAGACCTACCCAAAGACCCAGAAATATCACTCTTGGGAATGTACCCAAAAGATGCCCCACCAGGCCACAGGGGCACATGTTCCACTATGTTCATAGCGGCCTTATTTGTGATAGCCAGAAGCTGGAAACAACACATATGTCCCACAACAGAAGAATGGATACAGAAAATTGGTTCATTTACACGATGGGATACTACTCAGCTATTAAGATGAGGACATCCTGGGGTTGGGGATTTGGCTCAGTGGTAGAGCGCTTGCCTAGGAAGCGCAAGGTCCTGGGTTCCGTCCCCAGCCCCGGAAAAAAAAAAAAAAAAAAAAAAAAAAAAAAGATGAGGACATCCTGAGTTTTGCAGGCAAATGGATGGAACTAGAAAATGTCATCCCGAGTAATATAACTCAGACCCAAAAGGATATGCATGGCATGTCTCATTAATAAGTGGATATTAGCCAAGAAAAGTACAGAATACCCAAGATACAGTCTACAGAACTCAAAAGGGTCAACAAGCTGAAGGGCCCAAGTGAGGATGCCTCAGTTCCACTTAGGAGGGAGAAGAAAGCAACCACAAGTGGGGAGGGAGGGAGGAACAGGGGTGAGAGAGGGGATGGGGTGGGGGGGAAGGGAACATGATCTGATATTAGGTGGGGGGAAAGGACTGAAGCCCTGAGGGCCAGCAGAAAGAATGGAAACAGGCTACCTCAGGAGGAAGGAGGTTGGGAGGACCCTCTAGAATATACCAGAGACCTGGGAAGTGAGAGACTCTCAGGACTCAAAGGTGGGACACCCTAGATGAAAGGCTCAGCAGTGGGGAGAGGGAACTTATTGAATCCACCTCCAGCAGAAAGACAGGGCATCAAGTGAGGGATGGGGTTGCTATCCCACAGCCGAAGCTCTGATTCACAATTCTTCCTGTCTGAAAGAAATGCAGGGATGGAAATGGAGAAGAGCCTGAGGAAAAGAAGGTCCAGCAACAGGCCCAAAGTGGGATCCAGCTCAAGGGAATGTCCTAAGACCTGACACCATTACTGAAGCTACGGAGTGCTCACAAAAAGGGACCTATCATGGCTGCCCTCTGAAAGACCCAACAAGCATCTCAAGGAGTCAGATGCAGATATGTGCACCCAGCCAACGAACAGAAGCTGCCAACCCCTCTGGTTGAATTAGGAAAAAGCTAAAGGAAGCTAAGAAGGAGGGCAACCCTGTAGGAGGACCAGAGTCTCAACTAACCTGGATCCCCCCAGATCTCTCAGACACTGGATCATCAACCAGGCAGCATACACCAGCTACGATGAGGCCTCCAACACATATACAGCAGAGGACTCTCGGGTCTGGGTTCAGTCAGAGAAGATGCAGCTAATCTTGGAGGCCCCAGGAAGTTTAGAGGTCTGGTGGGGCGGGGAATCCTTGTGGAGATGGGGGTGGGGGCAGGGAGGAGGTATGGGATGTGGGACTCTTGGGGGGGGTGGACCAGGATGGGGATAAAATCTGAAGTGTAAAAATAAATAAATACCTGGGTTCGGTCCCCAGCTCCAAAAAAATAAATAAATAAAAATAAATAAATAAATAAATAAATAAATAAATAAATAAATAAATAAAAGAAATAAATTCTTTTCTTTTCTTTTTTTTTTTTTTTTGAAGCTGGGGACCGAACCCAAGGCCTTGCGCTTGCTAGGCAAGCGCTCTACCACTGAGCTAAATCCCCAACCCAAGAAATAAATTCTTATAGGATCACCATTAAGAATTAAGAGTCTTCTATTTGTCTATATAGCATCACTACAAGGCAGTACATCATTATTCTGCAGAGATCTGCTCCAAAGGGTGGGCTAATACCTAGTGATGGTTATGTATGTTTAATAACAGGGAAAGCATATTAATAGCAAGAATCTTTCCTAAAATAAAATTTCCCTGGCCTTGCCTGAAGAAGCAAATCTGTCATTAACTTTATAGTCCAAGGCAGAACCCCCTTAGGAAGATCACCAACGTGTATTTAGCCTCTCCTTGGTGGTGCCTGGCACAAAACCTACAGAGATTAAGAAACTTGCATGCCATTACATGATTAGTAAGCTGAATTTAGGGCTGTGTTGGGTAGAGGTGGTGAGCGCGCGTGCCCCCTTGTGCATGTGGGAACAGAAGTCAGCGTACAACTTGCAGGAGTCTGTCCTTCCACCGTGTGAGTCTTGGGGACTCTCAGTCAGGTCATGAGGCTTTGTAGAAGGCACTGGTGCCCTCTCACCATCTTACCACCCTGAAAGGTTTATTGTGTGTGGGAGTCCAGCCTCGACACAAGTCGGGGGTCATCATGGACTAGGGGTACATGGTAGGTGAATAAGAAAGCACACAATTGAGATACAAGCTGACAGGTTTTTTCCTTTTTTTGCCATGAGAGTTTTCTGAACTTGGGAGTCACAAATGCTCATATAGACTTGACTCAGCCCCAGTCTTTTATTGAAATCATACGAGGAAGTTGGGTTACAAAGTTCATAGGGTGAGGGGTGGGGTAAATGCTTCTCTGTTTTCCTGTGCCAACATTTTCTTGTGATACAGAGTAGTACGAATTTAGAACAGGAAAAAAGGGGAACCATACAATCTCAAATATAAAACTTTTGTAGCAAGCACAATTTTTTTTCCTTTTCTTTTTTTCGGAGCTGGGGACCGAACCCAGGGCCTTGCGCTTCCTAGGCAAGCGCTCTACCACTGAGCTAAATCCCCAACCCCAAGCACAATTTTTTTATGTCTCCCGACCACCAGTCTGCGGGGAGGTCGGGGACAGCACTATTGTGGTTACAAAGTCAGGCTCTTCCAGACATGTGTGAGACAATATGGCTTCATAGAAGGGCAAACAAGAAGTCATCCTGCTGACCCTGCAGCCTGTACCTCCAACCCAGGTCAAACATCCAGGACCCCACCTGTCTGTCTACAAAAACATCCTCACTTAACCTGTGTGGAGAATTCCTAGGGGGCTGCCACCATTGTCCCTGGACCCAAGGAACCCATTGCTGACTTTCTGGGAAATATCTGTGTGTTATTCCATCCTCGGTTTTGCAATAAAAATGTCCTGTTTTTATACAGAACTGAGACTAAGACTGGGGGAACAGCTGTAGATTTACGCATCTCTGCCCGAGACTCTAGGTTCCTTTCATTTCCACCTCGAGAGAGTGACCGTAACAGACATTTCTCTTAAGTATTATTGGGGACATCTAGTTTCTGGATATCAAGTGGGCTCCCACTAGGTCTTGCAAGGTCACCAAATACTGGTTTAATTAAGGAAGAAGGAAAGAGAAGGAGCAGTAAACAAGTAAGGAGAATGATAAGTACTAGAAATAGTTGCAGAAATGACATCACGAGGTGCTTGCACCAAAGAAGCAGGCCTCAGGGCCTCGAGGTACTCATACTGGGCCACCCCAAGTTTTTCTTCCTTTTCACAGGAATCCTAGGCATCTGAAGCTTAATGTGGAGTGTCTCCAACACCTGTGACTCTGCCATTGGATTGGATTACACAGATTAAAGCTCCATGGTAATTTTTGCTGGCTTCAGTTTAAGTTACACGACGTGTTACCAGACAATTCAATATGGCAGCATAGGTGTGGGCTTTCAGCATGGCGGAGGCCACAGAGGAACGAGTGGCAGTGTGGAAAGCTGGTAGTGCATGGGTTGTAGATTCGAGGTGAGAGAGGTGGAAACCATCGAAGAGAAAATGTACTTTTGGCTTGGATGGAAGGAGGCGCCAGTCACAGATACTGAAGACAAGGTGTATTTTGAGCACCACTGGATGATTTTAACGGGAGGTCATTGTGGGCATGATCTCATGACCCTGAATATTTCACTTGACCTGTCCACAGTCCTTTCCTCCCTCCTGAAACGGAAACAAATAATATGCCTGTGGAGCCCTTGTGAGATTGAGATGAAATGTCCAGTGGATACTCATTCCACAGACCCCAAAGCACTGTGGAAAAGGTTATAAAGCGACCTTTCCGTTACAAAATGGGACAGATGACTTGTCACTCGGCTGGTGCTTCTCCCTTGGCGAAGAATCCCTTAATTAAGCACTGCGCTGAGAATCAGCACCTTGGATAGCTCAGTCTGGCTCTTCTGCATCAGCTCCGTTTGGAGGGATGGGAAATTAGCCTTGAAAAATAAAATGGGATTGCAGAATGACTTATATGGGCACTGTGGATGTTGTATGACAGACTTTCTGGGGGGGGAGACAAAATACAATACACACACACACACACACACACACACACTTAGAAAAGGAACCCACAATAGACTTAAAGTAAGTCTTGCACCATTGTTGCAGTGTTGATGAGACATTTTTTTTTTGCTTTTAAATTGAGATTACAAACAGGAGTGTGGATAAGGGGATTATGTACAGGAAATGAACGATTCAGGAGCAGCTGCATTGTGGAAAAGCCCACCCCAATACCAGTAATGACTCACAAACACTGCAGCCACTGAGCTCTCTGTACAGCGTACAGGCAGCTGGACAGTCCAAGACTTTCTCCTCACAGACAAACGTCCTCTCAGCGTGTCTGATCAGACTTGCTTACAACTTTCATAAGCTGGTGAAGGGTCTTTGAGAATCTTTCAAATTTCTGCTTTCTCAGACGCGAATCTTTTGTTTACCTCCTGAGTCCCACAGTCTCTCCACTGGGTGGGTTCCAATTATAGGAAAACTGCTATACAACAGGACCACCTGGAAGGACCTCAGTCATATGAGTGTCATTTAAGGAACTGGGTCCTTCCCTTGAACACGTGTCAGTATTCAACTAGCCAAGACTTACTTGCCTAACCCGACTCAAGCCTCTAAACTTGACTTGAACTGACAGCTGGGGCTGATAGACCTCAGGATCTGAGAGTTCAGGGCCCAAGGCAAAGCCAACAAGGTGAAGAATAAAGGCAGAAGACATTTTAGAGGCTGCCTAGAAGATTCGGGTGTATTTTCTAGCATTGTCCAGCAGGTGGCAGAAGAGATCAAGTGTGAGCGAGCATAGCTGCTCTCTGAAAGCCCCTGCCTGAGGATTTGTGAGCAGTGCAGGGCAGAAGGGCTTGCTTCCATCACCACAGGGGAGTCCCAGGTATTAGGATGCAAACTTAGAGAAAGTGCTGTGCACTCCCAAACATAGTCCCCACACAAATCATTACTTTATGATTGCTTTATCTTGGTAAGGGCTTGATATAAAACTGGGCCTGTGGAATATGAGTAGTGTGTGTCCACCCCGACAGACGCAGCATCATAGAGGCCTGTGGCTGGCCAACTTCACCTCCATGAGGGCAACAGGGCCTGATGGTGGCTTGGAGAGATGAGGTCCCTTAGGCCCTATTCCTTGACAATGGCAAAGGACTCTTCCGCTTCAATCTTGCCAGTTTGTGGTAATCAATTTTCTGGGGCTTGTCCCAACTCTCCTGTGCTCTCTACAACCTGCAAGACTACCTAGAAAGGACAGATGTTAACAGGAGTGCAAGGCAGGTCAAAAGACCCACTACTAGGAGATGACGGCCCCAGCCTGTGGCTCAGGAGTGTTGAGATAAATGGATGAAGTGAACAGTACATAAACCAAGGCACTTGAGGCTGGAGGGATGGCTCAGTGGTTAAGAACACTGACTGCGGGGGCTGGAGGGATGGCTCAGTGTTAAGAGCACTGACTTCTTTTCCAGAGGTCCTGAGTTCAATTCTCAGCAACCACATGGTGGCTCACAACCATCTGCAATGAGATCTGAGGCCCTCTTCTGCTGTGTCTGAATACAGCTACAGTGTATTTATATATAATAAATAAATCTTAAAAACAAACAAACAAACAAAAACCAAGGCACTAAAACTCTAAGGAGCTGATGGCTGGGGTTAATGCAGATTTGACAACGGAGAGGATACAAGAAGAAGTGGGTGACCGGGGAGCACAGTTCACAGTGGCTTTTTAGGGCCATCATAGTCAGAGACTCCACACAGCTCAGGGGCAGAAGCCCACACATCCCTGTTTCAGAGAGCAGCAGAACAGAGTGCCTCACAGCTGTGAAGCTTCACCAAGTTCCTGGCTGGATTCTGTCAGGGACTTGGAAGGACTCAGAACCTTGGGGTCATGGAAATGAAGGCTAGATATCACATTTTTGTTATGTCTTAATATTGGTTTATAGTGCTGGGGATTGAACCCAGGGCTTCATGCATGCTCAGGAAGTATCTTACAGAGCTGCAGCAGCAACCAACCATTTTGAGATACAGTCTCATGGTGCCTGAGCTAGACTGGAACTCCTGTGTTCAAATGATCCTCCTACCTCTGTTTTCCAGGTCACATGCCACCACAGGTGTGCCCACAGCACCCAGTCAGATTGCTTCTCCTAGACAACTCCCCACCCCTACATCAGGTTAAGAGGCACAAGCATTGGTCTTCGGCATCTGGGTCCTTCTGTATGTTTGGGAATGGGGGAAACACATAAAGCCCTTTCTTGTCTATGCAGGATCTGAGAAGGACTATTCAGGTTTATCCCCACCTCAGAATTTACCACGCCCTTTAGAACTTTGCCAGAAACCATGTGCTTGCTGTCTAGGATGTCCTGACTTTGTTGATGAAGAAGCCAATGGTGTCTTTGCTTAAATCGGCCCTGCTCACCCAGTCAGATTCATACAGTGTTAGCTTTAAGTCCCCATCTATGGAGCTGGAGAGAGTGTCACCGTAGGAGCTCTCTCCCTGAGAGAGTGTCAGAGCTGGGTTGATCCAGACCGGGCAGACCTCTAGGTCAGGTACCATGGTGTTCATGCTGTTTTCTGTGTCCAGTGAGGCTGGAGTGACACACAAAAACATTGTTCCTTCCTTTTTTTCCACCATCAAAGCCAAGGCATTTGGTCTGAGGCCTTATGGAGTATGAGGCCAGGTTGATTTAGTGAGTAGCTTACCAGAGAGGGCTCATGACAGTGAGGCTTTCTGTTGGTCAACTAAGGTACATATTACCAAGTACTCTTGGCTGTGGCTTTGGAGGACTTTGGTAGAGAGAGTCTTTGGTACTGTGTGGAAAGCTGAAGAAGAGAGAAGAGGGGGGAAATCTTCAGAAAAGGAACAAGGAGAACAGGCCCAAAGGTCCCAGAGGAGCTGCACTCAGTGTGGGCCTTGGTTTCCTGCTACAGAATCAACCATTGTGCCTATCCACACTCTTACAGCCCTTCCAGGCTCTCATCCACGATTCCATGGGCCCATCCTTCTTCTGTACAGGAAAAGTGCAGCCTTGGGTCACAGCCATGTGGGGTGGATAAAGTTTGTCTACACGACCAAAAATCAGACAAGGAGCAACTCAGGGAAGAGGGATTCACCGTGAGCCACACCATAAGGGCATAATCCCTAGGGACAGGAGCAGCCATGGCTGCGGGAGCTGCTTACTCACACCTCAGCCAACCAGGATGCACAGAAGGGGAACCGCTGGCAGCCCTGCCTTTCTTCTTCCCCCCTTTTTCTTCAGATCAGGATCCCCAGTCCACGGGCTGGTGTTCCCACATTCAGGCAGCTCTCTCTGCTCAGTTAATCCTCTCCGATCTTCAAGACCTACTCAAAGGTGTGTCCCACTAATGCCCTAGATGCTTCTCAACCTGCACAGGCTGGCAATGCCGATTAACCACATACCATCCCACTGACCGGGAGTCTAGTGAGGCAAAGCTTGGCAAACTCATTTTCCGGTTCCCAAAGAGGAAGTCTATAGTACTCGGAAGACAGATGCCAGCCCAGACCCTCACCCCGGATCCCCAGATGCGTGTATTTTCTACTTCCTCCAGGTACCGAGATGGGCTTGTTGTAAATTGTAACCAATGGTCTCTGATTTAGACCCAGGTGTTGATGGGACAACCCCAGGGTGACCCTGCTTTGGTTCTACCCACTGTCCTTTCTCCCCTTTTCTGGAAAGTTCCCCCTCTCCTCTATCCTTCCTCTGCAGATCCACATCCCCACATTTCAACGGAGCCAGAGTCCTGTCGCATAAGTAGTGTTTGAGAGCTGGCTGGGGTGGCACACCCTCGTGAGGCGGAGGTAGGCGGAGGGCATGAGGTTGAGGCCGGCCTGGGCTGTATGGTGGTACCCTGTCCAAAACCGAAACCTGCTCGCTCCCCGTGGTGCACAGGCGCTGCAGAGCAGGCTGTGTGCACACAACTGACCAGTGGGTCGTTCCCGGGATTTGTCCAAGCTGCAGAGCATTTGCCTGTGGAGCTGAGAGAGTGTGAGCCCGGACACACAACACAGTGGTGTCCCCCTGTCCTGGAGAAAAGGAACTCATTCCACAGACACAAGGAGAAAAGAAGGGCAGAGATCTCTGGGTTCCAGCCCCCTCTTAGACTACTCCACCCTCACCCTGCCAGTGGGTTACACCAGATACAAACATTCTGGTTTTAGATACAGGCAAAAGGTTCTATGAGGAAAAGCAATTGCCACAACCACCTAAGTTCAATTCTCTCTTTACATATTTTTATAAATTATTTGTTTATTTTTAAAGATTTATTTATTATAGATAAGTACACTGTAGCTGTCTTCAGACACACCAGAAGAGGGCACCAGACCCCATTACAGATGGTTGTGAGCCACCATGTGGTTGCTGGGATTTGAACTCAGGACCTCAGGAAGAGCAGTCAGTGCTCTTAACCACTGAGCCATCTCTCCAGTCCAAATTATTCATTTTTATTTTATGTATATTAGTGTTTTGCCTACACATATGTCTATGTGAAAGTGTCAGATTTTGGAGTTATAGACAGTTGTGAATTAGCATGTAGGTGCTGGGACTTGAACCCAGGTCCTCTGGAAGACCAGTCAGTGTTCTTAACAACTGAGCCGTCTCTCCAACCCCTTAAGTTCAACGACCAGAACCTACATGTCCTAGTTAGGTTCCTACTGCTGTGACAGGCACTGTGACCAAAAACAACATTCATAGGAAAGGGTTATTTCACTTCACAGCTCAGGTCACACCCCATTACTGAGGGAAGTCAGGGCAGGAACTTGAGGCAGGAACCTGGAGACAGGAGCAAAAGCTGTGCCACAGAGAAACACTGCTTACAGACTCGTCCTTGCTGGCTTGCTCAGTTTGATTTCTTATAAACTCTAGGACTGCCCACCTACCCAAGAAATACCCCAATCTCATCCCATCCTGGGAGGTCCAAATTGTGGAGCCGCAGTGGGCTGGGCTCTTCCACACCCACCATCCATAGAGAAAACGCCTCACATGCTTGCCTACAGGCTGATCTGAACAGGCCTTTTCTCAAATGGGTCCTCCTTCCCAGACGACTCTAGCTCATGTCATGTTAAAATCTAAGCAGCTTGCCCTGTAAAAAGTCAGCTATAGTGGAGTCTGCAATCCCAGCACTCCGTATGGCAGGATGGACGGTGAAAGGTAGAAGCTTACAGGCTGCCAGCCTCGAACGCACAGCACCATAGAAACCGGAGAGACCCTGCCTCAACAAGGTGGAAGGAGAGGACGACTCCTGAACATTGTTCTCTGACCTCAACATGTGCACCTGCACACGCAGACACACCCAAAATAATAGTAACCAATAATTTTTTTTTAAACTTGTAAAACTCCTGACGGGCTGAAATGGCTGGAACGGGTTCTTTCTCTTGCTGTCCAAGGCTTCTCAATGTTCGTGTCCATGGACAGGCGCCAGCCCAGTGACCCTGAGCAATGTGGGCCCATTCACTTGCAGCTTAGCACTGCCCTGTGACTGCCGGCTGAGCACCCTCACCTCGCTGGTCCCTGGCGCCCACTTCAATCCGCTAGAGATTCTTCACCAACAAAGGTTTCCACTGCGGTTTGAATGTGAAATGCCCCTCCCCCAACAGGTTCATGTGTTTGCAGATCTGTGGGTTGATACAAGATGGCTGGCAGCTTCCCAGGTAGCTTTGATCCTGTCAGTGAACAGGGCTGCAGACTGAGACCAAAGTGACACTCCCAAGGAGAAGTGAGCAGGAGGCCCTGTGCCCCCCCTCCCCCCAACTCCTGCCACTCTCCTTGTAGCTGAGCCTCTCTGACGCTGCTGGGAGTCTATCACGGGTGGTGATAAGCCAGTGCACCTCACAGGCCTCCTGACTTCGGTTTCTGGACACAAATCAACTCTCTAGGGACAACAGAGGTTTTCCCTCGGGGTCCAAATTGACCTGATTCACTGGTCATTCTAAGCCCTAACGCCCTAACGCAGCCCAAACAAACCAGTCTGCCCTTTAACCGCCCGAAAGAGGAAAGGCCCTTCCTAGCCCAAGGGTGGGAATGTTAAGGCTGGGGAATAACAGGACATTTGCTGTAGATTGCTGTGTTCCTAAAAAGGTGTGGGGAAACCTCACACAGATGGGTGACGAGGCTCTCCAAGCTCCCCTCTGCTGGCCTTTTCCCAAGCCCCTCTGGGTCTTGCAAACCCGGTGCTCCACAGATACCCGGGATCTCCTGGGACACTCCCTACCCTCCCATCCCCCAACATCTGTGACCTTGTTAGTGACTGAATTTACTTTCCACAGATTTGGAACTAACCGTACAGCTGGCACGGCAGTGTTAGGGCAAACAGGAGTTGGGGAGATGTGAGACCTCCAAGGCAGATTAGCAAGAGGCAGGTCAGACTTTCAAACGGAAGGCTTTCAGCAAGCAATCCTTGAACTGTGAGTCGCTAGTTAGTTAAAAATGACCCGAAGGGCAGCTGGGGCCTTAAAGTGGCCACAAAGCTAAAGGGCAAACTGATGACAGTAAACATAATTAACTGAACCTTCCTGGCCCAAAGCTAACAAAAACGCAAAGGAAATAAAGCAGGTCAGCTATCTGCTATCTCACAGGCCCCTCCTGAGTTGGGCCAGCCTTAACTCTTGCAAAGTTAAGCCCATGGCACTTGAGTGCAGTTAATTATTTCTTCCTTAGTTGGCTCCGGGAGATGGAGCACGTTTTTGACCCCCTGACCCCCAGGCTCACATGAGCCCAGTCAGGACATTGTCACAGCCTCCTCAGCAAAAGCTTAGTGCAGAGACTGGAGGAAGCCGGCTTTCCATCTTTCCGACTCAGCAGCCTTGTGCTTTCTGGAGAGATATTCTCTTGACTGGTTGGAGTGATTTCATTAAAAGTCCCTTTAACCTTTCTTCTGACTCTTGGGTTCCTTGTTTGAGAAGATGCTGCAGGGGAGGTCTCCCCGATCTTAGGTCACCTCACCTGAGGACCCAGTTTGATCATTCAGTAAGGGTAGTACTTTTCACTCTGGGTAGACTTGAACCCAGGTCTGTCTCCAAGCTCAGCCTCCCCACTGCCCTGGACAGCCTACACCCCAGCCACCTGCTCCCTCGAACTGCGAGCATCTGGCCTGAAAACATCAAATATTTCAGAAACTTGAGCCAGTGTCTCGACCTTGAGAGGACAGACACCTGAAAGGGTCTTGCTGTCGAGAAACTTTGAAAATTTGATGCTGGCAACCATTCTATCACAGTGACTCCTGCTTTCCGAAAATGGCAACAGGATAGACACACGTGACGGAGGTTGGAACAGGCCTGCTTTTGGCATCTGACCAGGTAAGCACTCAGACAGACAGAGGTGTGACTTACAGAACGCCCATGCCTTGTGTGGTGTCCAATTCTGTTCTCATGCATTTGCAAATGTGAATGTGAGGAACCACTGCAGGAGGAGGCAGGGAGCTGAGATGGCTGGAAGGGGCCTGGGAACCACGTACCCAGGCACATACTCCAGGGCAGAGGAGCCTGAGGCAGGAAGGAGGCTCACAAGCATCTTAGAGAGCCACCCTTTGGTCTTGGATTTCTCACTTCCTTGGGTCTGTATCCTTTTGGGGTTTTCTGGCCTGAGCTGGTTTAGGTTTGGTTTCCCTCTCATCTTGCCCTGGTCCTTTGTCTGAGGTAGTAGTTTTTCTGATCTTCCTGTTGATTTCACGATTCTTCTGGGAGTAGTCCTCTACTCTACATCCATCTACATCCAGCTACATCCATCTACAGAATTCTCTCGGCTTATCCAATTATCCTCAGGTGTGAAAGAAGAATTAAAAAAAAAAAAAAAGCATGAAAAGATGTGTGGCTGTAGGTCTAACTATTCATTTCTCTTTTAAAGATTTATTTACTTTTTATTTTGTGTCTCTGAGTGCTTGTTTGCATGCATGTAAGGGCCTCCAAGAAGTACCTGGTATCCACAGAGGACAGCAATGCATCTCCAAAAACTGGAGTTTGGTAAGCTACCATCATCATCATCGCCACCATCATCATCATTGTCGTCGTTGTCGTCATCATCAATAATCATCATGTGGATGCTTGGAAGTGAGCCTGGGTCCTCTGCAAAAGCAACCAGTGCTCTTAACCACTGGGCCATCTCTCTGGCCTCATATCCATTTAGGTGTTTGTTTTGTTTGAGGCAGAGACTCACTGTGTGTCCCTGGCTGCCTGGAACCCTCTACGTAGACCAGGCTAACCTTGAACTCACCTGTCGCTGCCTCCCACTCGCTGAGATTAAAGGCTTGTGTCCCCACACGCAGCTTGCTTTATAAAGAGAATTTTTTTCTGTTTTGAAATTATAATATAATTACAACATTTCCCATTTCCTTTTCCTTCCTCCAAATTCTCCCATATACCCCTCCTTGCTGTCTTTCAAATCCCTGGCCTCTTTTGCCAATCACTGTTATTACCCACATATACGCATGTACATATTCTTAAGCACGACCTTCTCAGCCTGTATCATGTCACCCGTATGCATGTTTCCAGAGCTGACCTTTTGGTACAGGACGGTGCTCTTCCCTGGATAGGACCACCTCTCCTGCTCTTAGCTTTCTTCAGTCGCCTGCAGTTCTTCAGGGTTAACGCCATTTTGGCTGGCCTGTGTTTGTGTCTCTGTGTTCAGTTCATGCTTAGGCTACCATGTTGGTGAGACTTTATGGGTACAGTTTTAATTTTCCTTACAATTTCTTTTCTATTCAATTTCTGTGCAGTTGAACACCTGGTGGATTTTCATCTGAACCGAGGAACCCAGAGGCTCTAAGGAAATTTTCTGCTTATTTATTTATTTATTTATTTATTTATTTATTTATTTATTTATTTTTTTTGGTTAGATTCCTTGTAAAATATCATCCTTGAATTTAATAACTATATTTATTTAGGAGACAGAGCGTCTGAGCATAGGAAGATAGCGAAACATCCGACAGCATCAAGGATGGACAGGATAAACACCCACGGTCACACACACTGGGCGAAAAGTGCCCAAATCTGCCTGCGTGGATTGGACTTCAGCCAGAGACATTCTGCAGTCCTCCTGGTCACAAAGTATCCCGGGGCTGGGTGATATCAAAGGGTAGCTTCCCGCTTATCAGGAAACGTGAGGATTCTCCCAGACACACCGGCTCCAGACCCTGGACCTTTCCTCTACCAACCGCTGACAGCAAGATGTGTTCAGAGTTATGTTAACTAGACAGAGCCCGTTAGAGCCTCTGCTGACCACACAGATGTTTAGGCTGAAGAACGACAGAAGCAGAACAATGCTAGGAGATAAGGAACCTAGGTATTCTGGACTTCTACCCTACCCAGGCTACGGTGTAGTCCTCAGTTCCATCCCTAACTCGCGCGCACACAGGCACCACCACCACCACCACAACCAACAACAACAAAATCAAATCAGACTTAATGGAGGAAGGGGCATTTTTGAAGCCCTACGCTGAGGTGTGGGAGGAATAGAAAAGACCTCTTTCCAGGCTTCACGCATGCCGAGACAAGTCTCACTCAATACACCTTTTCTCTCCCTTAAGTTCCCTACCACCCCCCTGGCCCAGCCTGGCCGACCTGTCTCCCCCTTTCATCCCACTGCGCTGTTATTCTGTAAGCAAGGAAGCTGCTCGGTCCACTCTATGATGCAGCAAAACTGAGAAAAGTAATCAGGGCTGCAACTAACTAAAAAGCAGACAGAGCTCGGGGAGGTAGCGTAATCCCTCGATCCCTGCACAGGGGTTGAGGAAGCAGGCAGATCTTTGAGAGTTGGAAGCCAATCTGGTTTGCAGAGTGAGATCCAAGCCAGGCTGGGCTACATAGACAACCTTGCACCCCCACCCCCACCCTGTGCCCCTGAAAGATGGCAGATTTGTACAAAATGGGAGAATTGTATATAAACTGCTCACTAAAGGTGACTTCCATGACTCACATGACTTCTGGACAGTGAGCTGCTCCCCACTGGCCAGTGTGATTTCCTTTGTCTGCAAGACAGCCTTCTGGAAGATTCTGCCCTGTCTAGCCATGCTCTGAATGTTCTCCATACAAGGGGACACTCTCTGAGATGCTCTTTCCAGCCCGCACAGTGCTCAGGTGACTTCCCCATGAACCCTGTGAACTCTAGCGTTCCTCAGTGGGGACACCACAGAACACCAGGCTGCAAGCCAAGTCTTAAAAACAGGAAATCCCCATGCCTGTCCCTCTGCCGGTGTCCTGTGATGGTAGCCTGTGGCTGTCACCCCATCCCAAATGGTCATCCAGTTCCCCCTGGTGGACTGAACATGCAAAGGCCAGCTCCCCTCCTGATCCCACAAGAGCTGGAAGGCAGAGCTCCCGAAAACATGCTCACCCTTCACCCGCAGCAGACAGGTGCTGGGACAAGAAGACACAGCCGCCAGGGGGCAACAGCTGCCAGCTTCATATGGCAGAGGCTCCCAAGCAAAGTACAAGCAAGGCCACTGAGGAAGTTGAACCTGCAACAGTGGGTGCCCCTGAAGGAGACCATCACGTCCGCCTCCCCTGCCTATCATTGGCTCCCCAAGAGCTCAAGCGTTTGCTTATGTACATCCCAGGGTGCCTGTTGAACTTCTGGAAGCACTCAGGACCTCTTAGGGTAGAGCAGGACTAGGCACCTGGAAGAGGAGGCTGCTCAGGGCCGCCTGTGGTTGCCTCTAGCAACGGATGTTTCAGCTGCAGCTGGATGCCACCAGAGCTGGCTAGCCTGTTGCCTCTTTCCTTCACCACACTGCCAAATCAAAAGCTGCCGGGACAAGGGGAAGTCTCTGTGGTCAAACCCCCCACTCCCACCCCACCACAGCAGGACACATTCCAAGTTCCTAGTGCCTGTCAATGTTAAAATGAGACCTCAACCTCAGGCTGCCCCCAAGATGAAAGCTAAACTGCTTTCTCTGATTTGGATCATTGAAGAAGGTCGACACATCTGAAGAAGATACACAACGTTACGCCGTGGGCCGCTCCATATTCAGTCTCTAACCTTCAGATACATCCATTGCTTTGGTGTCTACCCTGGAAACAGGACTCTGGTGAGTTTTGGGAGTTCATACAAGACCATTAGGTCATAGGTTTAAGATTATATAAAGTCTTTATTAGCCTCAGGCCACTACCCTGGGTGCTCAAGACCCCATTGTATCCCCAAGTCTCTCTCAGGGTGAGAACCATGTTTTGGGTTGACACGCTTCAGTTAGCCAAAAGCAGAACTATAGAAGCCAAAAAAACAGGGTTAATACACTTAGAGGCATTCCTGGAACTATAGCCTTTGATGCATTAGGTCTTTGTTTGGGCTGCTGGCGCTGTCTAGTGCTGGGTTTTACAGCCTGAATGGTACTTCTATTGTGGAGTTAGCTGTGCTGGGGTCGGGGATCCTGTTACACATAGCCTCACTCGGTTTCCAGCTCACTGTCTGCTCTGTGTTTGCAGTTGAAAATGGGAACTCTCGGCTTCCTGCCCAGGGCCACCATGCCGGCCACTTGCTGTCATGCCCTTCTTGCCTTGATGGCTTCTATGCCTCTGGTTCCACCATTCTGTTCATAGGTGGCTTTTGGTCAGGACAACAGGAAACAACTAATAGAGTAGGTTTAAGGTCCGAGGTGAGAGCTGACTGGGAGGTCTGGGTCAAGGTAGGAATGGGTCAGGGTGGGTCCGGGTGGATGGGTTAGAACTGGGGAAACAGGAATTTGTCTGGCCCTGGGGTTCAAGTGAATGGGATCCCATTCCGGAGAATGGGGTGCCACCCACACACTCCAATTTCCATGATATTCTGCCTCAGCTCAGGTCCAATGTAATCATTCAGGCAGTCCTGCATCTAAAGCCATGAGCCAAGTAACTCCCTCATTCCAATTATTTTTCTGGAACATTTGTCACAGGGACAAGCTAGCTCATTGACTTTTGCATTGTTTAAATCTTTTCAAATGTGTGTGGGGTTGGGAGGCATGTGTGCCTTGGTGGACATGGGCAGGTCAGAACAACTTGAGTGGGAGTCTGTTCTCTCCTTCCACCGTGTGGGTTGTTCGGATAGAATTCAAGTGGCTATATGTTTGGCACGGAAACATAAAAATCTTTCCCAGACCGTCACACTTCAATGCCACTGAAGAAGGCGTCTGTAACGCTGTGTACGTGTTGTCAATGAATGCATATCATAAGGTGAAGGAACGCTGGGAGTGTCCTTAACATTGCAGGGAGCAGCAAAGGCTTTCCTCCTCAGCCCTGGAGGAGTCTTGTCAGGCAGCAGACCAACAGGGGGCGCTATTTCCCAGCCCCCATGAAGCTTAGAGCTGTGCTGGTGAGAAGGGCGACGTGCTGTTCCTTATCTCAGCAGCAGATGGAGCCATAGGGACATGAACAAGTTCCTAGAGGAAGGAAGGAAGGAAGGGGGTGCGGGGAGACGAAGCGGAAGAAGCTGAAGTGGGTCTTGGTCCGTCAGATTTTTCTAATTGATGGGAAAGATGGTTATAAGACACTGCGATTTTGAGGCTAGCCTGATCTACAAAGCGAGTTCCAGGACAGCCAGTGTTACAAATCAAGACCCTACTTTGGAAGAAGAGAGAAAAGAAGAAAGTGGGGCGCTCTATTGGAAACATGATGCTTTCCCCAGCCCCCGTTTCATCTGTTGCTGTGGTTACTAGTCTGCGTGTCTCACGCTCATAATCCCATAATGCCAGTACTTATCAGAATCTCCACCAACCTGAGCTACAGAATGAATTCTAACCCCGCGAGACTGAGCTAGTGCGAAACACTGCCGGCCCCCAAAAGCCATACATATGCAATTTAAAAACAAAGAACAAACAAAAAACAGCTTTCCTTTCTTTTTTTTTTTTTTTTTTTTTTTTTTTTTTTTTTTTTACACAAGCAACATCGCGATATCTATTTATCTCTTCTAACCCTAGTAACAGAGAAGCCATTTCGGTGGCCAATCAGGAGTCAATCAGGATAAAGGAACATTGTGGGACTCGTGACAGACAGGTAAACCGAGCTGAGAAAGTACCGTTCAGCCCTAGCAGCAGTGGCTGACATCCAGGCCAGTTTCCCTGGGCACATTCTGCCTTTGTTGAAGGAGGTGATGTGTGGCCTGGGAAGGAAGCGGGGGAGGTAAAGCCGAACGAAGTGGGAGCACTGGAAACCTCCTACAACGAGAGCTAAGCACACTGGGCTGCAGCGATCCCTCAGTGGTTCAGAGCATTCGTTACCTCTGCACAGTACATGGCCGCTCCCAACCATCTGTAACTCCAGTCCCAGAGGATCCAACTTTCTCTCCTAGCCTCCACCATCACTAGGCATGTGCACGGTGTGCACACATAACACAACAAAGCACGCATACACATAAACTAACAAAATGAGTGTTTAGTAAGTCATTTTAAAGAAAACGTTTTAAAGGCTTTTTTGTTTGTTTAGTTGGTTGGTTCTGTTTTGGCACAAGGCCATACTTTGTACCCCAAACTGGCCTGCCTTGAACTCCAAATGTAGCCCAGGATAGCCCTTCTATCTGTCTCTATTCCCTGAGTAAGGCACAATTTTTTGAGAGTCTACAATAAATATCGAAACTGCATGACTTATGTGTTTAGAAGCTTAATTTATTTGTTGATGGACTCGGTTGATTTCAGTTCTTTGCTGTAGTGACTAAAGCCCAGATATCTGTGTGGCAGGGTATGACGTTCTCTGGATATATGCCCAGGGAGGAAATAGCTGGGTCATGTGTAGCTCTATTTTTTTATTTTTTGAGAAATCTCCAAATGGATTTCCCAATGGCTGTATTCTCTTATTTGAGGCATGGTCTCTCTACACTTCCTGCTGTAGACCAGGCTGAGCTCACGGAGATCTGCCTGCCTCTGCCTTCAAATGCTGGGATTAAAGGCGTGTACCCCAGTCTTAGGTTAGGGCTTTTTTTTTTTTTTCATACCTCCAGTGTTTTTTGTTAGATTTGTTGATGACAGCCATTCTGAGGAGGGTGAGGTGGTATCTCAAAATACTTTCCATCTGACTATTGATATTGAAGACTTAAAAGCAGCTTCATGGGGCTGGAGAGATGGCTCAGCGGTTAAGAGCACTGACTGCTCTTTCAAAGGCCCTGAGTTCAAATCCCAGCAACCACATGGTGGCTCACAACCATCTGTAATGAGATCTGATGCCCTCTTCAGGTGTGTCTGAGGACAGCTACAATGTTCTTATATAGAATAGATAAATATTTTTTTAAAAAAACAGTTTCATTCCCTTTGTATTTAACTTCTGAAATCCTTTAGACACTTTTGGCTACCAGCCCCTTGTCGGAAGTGCCATTCTGTGGGTTGCCTGTTAATTCTGCTGATTGCTTCCTTTGCTATACAGAAACTTACATCTCCATGTAGTCCCACGTTGACCACTCTGAAGTCTGTCCGTAAGGCTGGAGCCAAACTTGCTTTGATCCTCTGGCCTTTGCCTCTGGCTCCTGAGATAACTAGAGTGCATCACTACGCTGGCCCAGCCGGGCTTTTCTAATTGGAGCATTAACCTCAACTGTGAGAGCAGAGCCCTGATGACTTAAACCTCTCCTAGGGACACTCAGGGACGCTCAGGACACCATCACCTCCAAGGGAAGGGTTTCATTGGATGAGTTTTGAGAACGGCCATCCATAACAAATGTCTTGGAAGCGAAACAGGAAAACCTGAAATCTTAGGATTTTGGAAGATGAAGCAGGGTGAACCCAAGTTCAAATTTAACCTGGGCAACTTAGGGAAAGCCTGTAACAAAGTGGGGAGGGGGGCTGCACAGATGGGGAGGGGAGTGCTGGGGCACCACTTTAATCCTAGCACTTGGGAGGCAGAGGCAGGTGATTCTCTGTGAGTTCAAGGCCAGCTTGGTCTACATAGAGAGTTCCAGGCCAGCCAGGGTTATATAGTGAGATTCTGTCTTAAAAAGCAAAGAATAACAACAACAACAACAACAACAACAAACCATATACTTGTAAGGTATTACAGCAAGATTTTTCAATGAGTAAAGTTTTTCCTTTATGTGGTTATACTAAATAAATCGTGTCTTATACAAAATTTTGAAAAACAACAAAAAACTAGGGCATACAGATAGATCTCTGCAGCCCCCAGAATATGCCTTCGGACAAAGCTTTGTAGGTCATTTTAATGAAAATGGAATTTTATAGTAAGACAACATTAGTTTCAAAGGGGCATGGGACAGCAATGGCCCATCTCGGGCCTAGCAAGGATTAATTAATAATGTCTTAATGCTTCTGATGGGAAGTACACGGGTCAGGAGATTTTTCTGGGAAAATAATTGGAACCATGGGAAGAAAAGCAAAAGCCAACATCATCTGCCTCAGCTCTCTAGGGCACTGTGCTTGGGGCCCACACTGTGGCTCGGTGACAGAGAGCTTGAGGCACACTGGTTTAGTCCCCAGCACGGCCTCCCCAGCACCTCCGACTCCTCCAGGAGACACAGGCGCGTCTGAGTACTGGGTATACTAGACCCCAGTTGTTTTGTTTTGTTTGACGCGGTCTCGTGTAGCCTAGGCTGGTTTATAATCCTCTTCCTCAGCCTCCTACATGTTGTGCTTACAAACCTGCACCAGCACGTCCCGCTGCACTGCATGGAGTTTTCAGTGAGTACTGTACGTGCGGTGGTCAGCGTTGACTGGGGAAGGGGCTGCAATCTGACAAGAACCAAGGTCCCGAAAGCGCTGCATGCACTTGGAAAAGCTAACACACTCTCGCCTCCTTCCGGCTAAGAGGCAAATGCTTCAACTGCTCTGTTATCCTCATCTCCACTGGAGTTTTCCGCGGAGTCCTTGACCGCTCGAGCTGCGATACTGCCCCGTGATGAAGCAACAGTCTCGATCTGCCTTGCTTTCCTTTCTCAAGAGTCTCTGCTTCTCCCACTCCCGGGGGTTTCCTCAGCTGAGAGTCAGGGAATTAACTATCAATCTTGACAAGCCCAGGAAACTTGGTTGGACATAGCTGAGTGGTGAGAGGCTAGCCCAGCGTGCCTGAGACCCTTGCGTTCACTCTCCAGCACAAGTCAGGAAAACTGCTACGGAGTGTGGATCCAGGAAGGGAGATGATTCCAGAAAAGAGAAAGATAAGATTCCTACAGAAGTCCTGGTGACAGGACTGTTAATCCGTGAGAACACATGACGCTGGACTGTGGGCTCTCTTCTTGACCCTAGAGGCCTGGAAGTAATTCTTCTCTTGGGGGGCGAGTTTAAAGTATGGAAGAAAGGTTATCTCAGCAGACGTGGAACTTTGCCAAGAACGTTTCTTCCTTTTTTTAAACCGTGTGACAGGGTTTCTCAGTGCCCTGGCTGTCCTAGACCTTTCTCTACAGACCAGGCTGGCCTCAAATTCAGCCTCCCATGCTGGGATTAAAGGCGTGCATCACAACTGCTCAGTCAAAGTTTTGGTCTTTATGCAACAGTGTATGCGCACGGGTTCCACATTCAAACTAGGAGTGCTAGCAATGTCTCTACTGCTTTGCTCTGCCCCTCCCCTATGCGGGCTCTTTCTGTAGCATCACTTCCAGTAATTTCTCCACTTTCTGAATAATCCACACTCCACAACTACAAAGAGTGTGTTTCCTGTGTAACAGAAACAGGCAAGTTTATATGATATTGAACTATCCTTACATGCTCCTAAACGGGAAAGGAAATCTGAGGCTAGCCTGAGCTACACGGCAAGATCCTTTCCATGCGGAAAGAAAGAAGAAATATATTTCCAGAATTTTCCTGATCAGCTGGTTGAAGAGAACTTTTTTTTTGGTTCTTTTTTTTGGAGCTGGGGAACCAGACCACGCCACGCTTCCCTAGAATTCTTTTTTAAAGTATTTTTCCAAGTGTATAAACCCAATCCCTCTCCTTAGTGACTCGCTGTTAGAGAAGAGATAATGATAACCATAATAAACTGAGAGGAAGGAGCCAGCACACAACAGGTGACCAGCCCAGGGCCTCGGCTGCCTGTCTCTATGTCATTGTTGCTCTTATTATAAGGTACTGACTAACCCTTCTTGATTTACTGTGAATATTAAAGGAGAATACCCTTAAAAGCGCTAATAAGGGTGCCAGGCTCATAAAACAAACAAAAACAAAAAATCAACAAATGTTAATTAATATAACACTCTCAAATTGAATATGTTTTTGTTCTCTGTGAATTTGAGGCTAGCCTGGTCTACAAAAGTGAGTTCTGGGCTACAAAACTATATAATATAATGAAATTGTCTCCAAAACAAAACAAAACACCTATGCCAGCTGCCAATTTTGCTTTTTAAACATTTCTTTTTTTTTTAATTAACTTGAGTATTTCTTTTTTTTTTTTTTTTTAGAAAAAGCTGAGAATGGAGATTTATTCAACATAGCCACATTAGGAATAGGAACACACTTATCTAGTTTTGATATATATATATATATATATATATATATATATATATATATATATATATATATTGCAACTTGAGTATTTCTTATATACATTTCGAGTGTTATTCCTTTCCCTGGTTCCGGGCAAACATCCCCTAATCCCTGCCCTCCCTTTTAAACATTTCTATTACATTTATTTGTTTATTTGTTGGAGGGAGTTCATGATCATGTGCGTAAACGCGTGAGTGTCTGTGGACAGGTTGGGGGAGTCAGTCTTTTCCTTCTACCATATAGGTTCCCGGGATCAAAGTCAAGTAATCAGGCCTAGTGGCAAATCTTTTTACCCACAGAGCCATCTTGCTTGCCCACACCCCACTTTGATTTCTGAAGTGCAAGACTAAAATTAATTATAGTACTTTTCCTTTTATTACTAAGAACTGAACCAAGAGACTTGCATATGTTGGGCACATGCTCTATACTGAGCTGTATACCAGTCCTTGGTGTTTAGACAGAGGGTCTTGTAGCCCAGGCAAACATTGTCATTTTTTCACATCTTTTCTTATTTCTTTATTATTTTATATGTGTGAGTGCTTTGCCTGCATGTATATATGTGCATCACATATGTGCCTAGTGCCCAAGGAGGTCAGAAAAGAGCATCTGGGTTGTGAGCTGCCATGTGGGTGCTGAGACTTGAACCCAGGTCCTTTGCAAGATCAACAAGTGTCCTAAACCTCTGAGCCAGCTCTCCAGACCAACATTGTCCTTTTTTTTTTTCTTTTTTTCGGAGCTGGGGACCAAACCCAGGGCCTTGTGCTTACTAGGCAAGCGCTCTACCACTGAGCCAAATCCCCAACCCCAACATTGTCCTTTTTTAACTGCATTTTTTAATTGCATGAGTGTTTTGCCTGCATGTGTGTATGTGCACCTTGAGCATGTCTGATGCTGACACAGTCCTGCACAGAGTGCCTATGACTAGATTACAAACAGTTGTGAGCCACTGAGTGTATAATCCAGTTCCTTAACCTCTTAACCAGTGAGCTCTGTCTCTCTACACACACAAATTCTTATTTTATTTTATGTGCTTGACTATTTTACCTGTATGTGTGTGTGTATACTATATATATATGTTTGTGTATACATACATATATATGTGTGTGTATACTATATATGTGTGTGTATATCATACATATATGTGTGTGTATACTATATATATGTGTGTGTGTGTATACATACATATGTGTGTGTGTGTGTGTGTGTGTGTGTACCATGTATACAGATACCATGTATGCACGCCTGATATCTGAGGAGGCCAGAAAAGGGTATCAGATCCCTAGAACTGGAGTTAGAGGCAGTTGTGAGCTGTCTTTTGGGTGTGGGTCCTGTGGAAAGGGAGCAAATGCTCTTAACCACTGAGCCGTTTCTCTAGGCCAAAATAAATTTGCTTGTTTGATGTTTGTTTGTTTTAGAATGGCTTTGGAGATACCAAAAATCCCTGTGACAATGTGGTGGAGAGTTTCTGTATGTCACATGCCCAGTTTCCCAGGTCATAACACCACACCCTGTCACAGTTGAGGAACAAATAAGCTAACATTGCAGGAAGTCAGGACTTTAATAGTCCTGAGTTTTTTTTTTTTTTTTTTGGTTCTTTTTTTCAGAGCTGGGGATCGAACCCAGGGCCTTGCGCTTCCTAGGCAAGCGCTCTACCACTGAGCTAAATCCCCAACCCCAGTCCTGAGTTTTTATCCAAGGTTCTTTTTCTGTTGCAGCATTTATGCAAGATTCCTCACTGCACTTAGAAGTCAGGTTTCCTTTGGCTTCCGTGGACTGAGATGTCCCTATGTGTAATAATCATGAAAGAGGATGCCTAGTTATGTATGGCTGTGTGTATGACTTACTGCTTACATATAGATATATATGGGTTACTGGCTATGTATGAATGTATATGTGAATCACTAGTTATATAAATAAATAGGTATGTATGATTACTGGGTATGTATGAATGAATGAATTACTGGTTATATATGCATATATGTATGAATTACTAATTATATAAATATGTATTATGATTACTGGGTATGAATGCATGTATGTATGTATAAATTACTGGGTATGTATGTATGTATGCATGTATGTATGCATGTATGAATTACTGGGTATGTATGTATGTATGAATACCTCTCTTTGGATATTTGTCTGATGTTTTTCTCATGATAAATTGGCCTTTGTGTTTGGGAAGAAAAACCACAGGCATAAAGTGCTATTTTTATCACTTCTTTACAAGGGGACAGAGATGTCATGAGTGCCCTTATTACTGTTTCCAGTACCTCAATCCCTGGACTGTGGTTTTTGGGTTTTTTTTTTTTTCCTTTTTCTTTTTTTTTTTCAGAGCTGGGGACCAAACCCAGGGCCTTGCGCTTGCTAGGCAAGCGCTCTACCACTGACCTAAATCCCCAACCCCTGGACTGTGGTTTTAATATCTCTGTAGTCTTGTTTGAAGCAAAGTCTTTTCACACAACTGCCACTCAGGAAAAAGAGACTGGGTCAAGTTTTTATTTATGTTTCGTTTTTTAAAGATTCACTTATTATTTCTATGTATTACATAAACGTGTGTGTGCCTGCAGGAGTTTCTGTGCACCATGTCCATACATGGGCACTGGAGGATATCAGATTCCTTGGAACTGGAGTTTTGTGACTATGAGTCACATGATGTATTTTCTGGGAACTGAAACTGGGTCCTCTACAAGAACAGCAAGTGTGCTCTTACCCTCTGAGCCATCTCTCCAGCCCTGTCAAGGTTTTAAACATAATATCTGGTATTCAACTGACAATAATTAGATAATAAAAAGCTAGGATCTGGGTCCAGCAATAGCTCAGTGGGTAAAGAAAGGCCCTTGATGACCTGAATTCAATCCCAGAAAGCCCACACTGGAGAGAACAAACTCAGTTTGGCCTCCATAAGTGTGTTATGTCATATGTACACCCCCACATACAAAATAAATGAATGTGAAATGTAACAACAATAAAACAGAATCTGATTTAAAACAGAACAACCCAGGCTCAGAGCTGAGAATGTGGCTCTGTTGGTAGAGAGCTTGCTTGGCAGTCATGAGACCCTGGGGTCCCATCCGCCACACGGTACAAACTCGGCATGGTGGCTCCTGCTGGTGCTCAGGAGACAGACGCAGGAGGATCAAAAGCTTAAGGCCAGCCTCAGCTGCATAATGAATTAGAGGCTAGCCTGGGCTACTTGGGAACCTAAATAAATAAATAAATCCCGGCTCAGACCTAAACTACCTATAAGTAACTAAAATGTTCAAAGTCATAACCACAATGATAAATTTTTGGTCAGAGGAAGTAGACCCCATGCTGACTCACCCTTTGAGAGGCATTGCCTGTTGTCTTCCAACCTGCAGATTACCAGCCAGGAACTCTTGGGGCTTACTTACTAAGGGTCTTGAGTCCCCAAGAGTGTCTGCTTTTGCTGAGACGACTGATATTGAAGCGACTGAAAACCCACAGGTGTGAGCCGATATGGTGACAGGGGTGTACTTGGGAGCCTGAGACAGGAGGATTAAGTTCAGTGCAGAAGTTCAAGGCCATCCCAGGGAGCAGAACAAGGTCCCTTCTCAAAAATGAGAGAGCAGCAGAGACAGAGAGACAGAGAGTTAGAGACAGACACAGAGAGAGAAGTGGAATCCAACTGGGGTCGCTAGCTGTACCTACGAATTCTGACAATATCTATTTAACACCTTCACTTCTCCTGAGAAAACTCCCCCAAACCTACAGTCTTCCATGCCTGTATCTCTTCAAAGAATGAACTCAGTAGTCCCAGGCGTTCTTGCTCTCACCATTGAAAGAATTCAACAGCAGACTGATTTAGGGGAGACAGGCAGAGCCCATTCACTGAAACAAAGGCAAAAGCTACTGGGTAAAGGGGGAGGTGCCACGCTCCCTGGGGGGTATAAAACCATAGTGACGACTCGACGTGCTGTTACTAGAACATCAAGATCCAGGAGCCCCCAGCAGAGCACTGCAGAACACAACGGCAGAACGGCAAGGCTCTGTATCCAGAGAAGGCCCTGACCAGGCAAGATAAACTGGTACCTCATTGTTCCGGTCTCCCTGCTCACTCGTGCCACTTGCAGTCCTAAGACAACCCCTCTGGTACCATTCGTCCCTCTCAGGACCCAATCCATGGTTCCAAGGCCCAAGAAGGCTCTTCCGGCATTAGCGGTGGTTCTGGCAGCCTCTTGGAGTTGTAAGGTTCGGGACCATGAGGCTCCCCGCACAGCCTTGCAGCCTTCTCAGAGTAAATGGAGCTGAAGAGATGGGCTTTGCTGTGGCTGCTTTGTGGCCCAGGGTCCATGGAAAGGATTGGTCAGGATGTCAGCCTGCCTGAACTTGTCTGCCCCTGTATCATGCTTCAAGGACTTCCTGGATACTGAATGGGCCAGCCCTACATTCTGGGTTCATATAAAACTTAAAAGGACAATAAATCTCTTAAATATGCCAATAGCAACAAAACAAATTACAACCGAACTAAAAACTGTAACACAATACTAGTACTGAGAGATAAAATAAAAGACTCATATTATGAAGCAATGAGATAGCTGGCTCTGTGGGCTAAGGGAATTGTCACCAAGCCTGACAGCCTGAGTCCAATCTAGGCAACCTTAATGTTGGAAGGACAGAAATGGCTTCCTAAATTGTCTTCTGGCAGATGTGTCCCCCACGTATTGCTCACTCTCTCGTGCTTTCTTGCTCTCTCGCTCTCTCTGTCTCGTTCTCTATATGGGTATTTTGTCTGCATGCATGCACACCAGAACAGGGCATCGGATCCCATGAGACTATAGCTACAGATGCTTGTGATCCGCCACATGGTCCTGGGAATTGAACCCAGGACCCTTGGAACAGCAGCCAGGCTTCTTAGCCACTGAACTATGTCTCCAGTCCTAGCCAAAGCCCTTTAGATGGGTTTTGGACTAAATGTGTTAAGACAGCTGTTGGGACAGGAAGGGGAGGAGTTTGAGATCAGTAAAAACTACAGGCCAGATTCTATCTGGTTATAAAAAATAGGGGTTGGGGATTTAGCTCAGTGGTAGAGCACTTGCCTAGCAAGCTCAAGGCCCTGGGGGTTCGGTCCTCAGCTCCGGAAAAAAAGGAAAAAAAAAAAAATAGACATGGTCAAGTGCATATAAGTTCTGAATTAGAAAGGTTTGAGGAACTGGGTATGGTGGATGGAGACACCTGTAATCTCAGCATTCTGAAGACTGAGGCAGGAGGATCACAGTTTCTTGAGGCTAGTCTGAGCCACACAGTGGGACCTTGTCTCAAAAAAGTAAAAGAAGAGAAAGAAGGGGGCGTAGATAAAGCACACAAATGGGAGTTAGCGGTGGAGGGGAGGGTGTGGTGCTCTCCTTGGAAGGATTTCAGAGGTGACTGGATGCTGCGCTCAGATCACTGAGCATTTATTGCACAATGTTACTTAGCAGCAACAAAGTCTGAGGACTCACAAGCACTCTGATGGGAGACATTTGCCCAAAGCAACTTTTCATGACTCTGCAGAACTTTTTACAGATATGTTGATGTAACTCTCCCACAGTGAGCTTTTAGAATTTCCCAGAAGCAGCAGGAGAATTAGTGTGAGTGGTTAAGACAGTGAAAAGTCTTTTCTTTTTTCTTTTTCTGAGGCAGGTGTAACTCTGGAACGCACAGAAATCCATCTGCCTCTGCCTTCTGAGTGCTGGGTTCAATTCCAGGATAGCCAGGGCTACATAGCGACACCTTGTCTCCAAAATATGAAACCAACAGTGATCAAGATGGCTTGAGGAAGAGGTGCTTGCCACCAAGTCTGTTGAGTGGCATTCAATCCTCAGAACCTCATGGAGGGGAGGAACAATTCCCTCGAATTGTCTCAGGTATCCATATATATACCATAGCATATGCACACACACACACACGTGTGTGTGTGTGTGTGTGTGTGTGTGTGTGTGTGATCAGAAGAATCCAGAGTTAAGGGTTACTTTCAGCTACTGGCTGGCGTATTCGAGGTTAGCGTGGACTACATGAAATTCTATCTCAAGACAAAGAATACAAGGGGTTGGGGATTTAGCTCAGTGGCAGAGCGCTTGCCTAGGAAGTGCAAGGCCCTGGGTTCGGTCCCAGCTCCAAAAAAAAACCAAAAAAAAAAAAAAAAAAAAAAAAAAAAAGAATACAAAGGCAGGAACTCATCTGCATGAAAATGTCATAATGACCCGCATCCCTTTGGCTGCTAACTTAAAATCAATGAGCTTTTATCATTTATTCTCAATTTATGTGCATTGGTGGTCTGCCTGCAAGCACATCTGTCTGAGAGTGTTGGATCCCCTGGAACCCGAGTTATAGACAGTTGTGAGGCGCCATGCAAAGTGCTGAGAACTGAGCCAGGAACTAAGCCCGTGCTTTTTTTTTTTTTTTTTTTTTTTTTTGTTCTTTTTTGGAGCTGGGGACCAACCAGGGCCTTGCGCTTCCTAGGCAAGCACTCTACCACTGAGCTAAATCCCCAACCCCAAGCCCGTGCTCTTTAACCACTGAGCCATCTCTCCAGCCTCTAACAGTTTTGTTTTTTTTATGTTGAAATTTTTCTCCAGCTTAGAATCACCTGATGCCCCAGAACAGAGGGTGACCTCTCTAAGACCCGAATGCCAGCATCGTGCATTATTTAATCTCCAGCCGCTGCTGCACAAATAGCGCTTTCTTCCCTTTTTACGGACTCTTCCCATCAGCCTCAAAACTGTTCTAATGCTTCCCATTCCACATAAATCTTCCCTTAAAATCACTCTCAGGAGTCTGGTGGTGGAGCACACCTTTAGTCCCAGCACTCAGATCCAGCAGGCAGATCTCTGAAAGTTTGAAGCCAGCCTGGTCGACAGAGTGAGTTCCAGGACAGCAGGGGCTACACACAGAAACCCTGTCTCAAACAAAAGAAAACAAAATTTCCCACCACCAAACACACATCTGTCATTTTTCGTAGTAGATTCCTCAGAAGAGGCTTCTCACCGATTTAAAAGCCTCATATGCACTACCTAGGCCAGGAAGCTTTCCACACAACCAACACAGACTTCCAACTGCATGCCAGCATTTTCCAGCAAATCCAAACAAGACCGAATTTGCTTTGAACTTTGATTTACCAAATAAACCTAAATCCTGCCCATTCCACAAAAGAAAGAAATTAGAGTTCACAGCCTGGGGCAGCTGTGTAGAGATGAGGGAGGTCCACAGTCAGAAAGCAATTCAGTGTCTCAGTAGCTTTAAGACTTTATCTTAAGGGGTTGAGGAGGATTTAGCTCAGTGATAGAGCGCTTGCCTAGCAAGCGCAAGGCCCTGGGTTCGGTCCCCAGCTCCAGAAAAAAGAAAAAAAAAAAAAAGACTTTATCTTAAGGGGCTGGAGAGATGGCTCAGAGGTTCAGAGCACTGACTGCTCTTCCAGAGGTCCTGAGTTCAAATTCCAGCAACCACATGGTGGCTCACAACCATCTGCAATGAGATCTGGTGCTCTCTTCTGGTGTGTCTGAAGACAGAGACGGTGTACTCACATGAAAACAAGAACAACAACAACAAAAAAAACAAAACAAAACAAAACAGGAAGGCAACTTCCGAAAAAAAGAACAAGAATCTTAAAGAGCCAGGTATGGTGGTGCATGACTTTAACCTTTAACCCCGGCACTCTGGAAGCAGAAGCAGGTGGATCTCTGTGGCTTCCAAGGCAGCCAAGGCTATGGAGAGAGACCCTGTCTCAAATAAAAAATAAAAGCAAACACTCTGCTAATTACTCACTGTTATTCCCACCAAATGAAAGTAAAGACCGTGACCCAGATTCTTTTAGTTAAATTAAGAAAGCTTTATTTTCTGCCAGACAGGGCTATCTCCCTATAGTGGGGTTTGAGCGAATAGCATTGAACAGAGGAGACAGTGGGGTTTGTATAGCTTTAAAAACTGCCAAATAGGGGTTGGGGATTTAGCTCAGTGGTAGAGCGCTTGCCTAGGAAACGAAAAAAAAAAAAAAAAAAAAAAACAAAACTGCCAAATAGGGGTTGGGGATTTAGCTCAGTGGTAGAGCGCTTGCCTAGGAAACGAAAAAAAAAAAAAAAAAAAAAACTGCCAAATAGTTAGGGGTATCCAAGGGCTGAAAGCTGTTTTGGTTATGTAGGAATTTAGCTGAACATTTCAAAAATTATTTCCCAGAACACGTTATCAGGGTGGAGGTGCAGCATAAAGGGTGTGGAACCTGTCACACTCTAGAAAATAGGTCGAGATGTAGTGAAACCCAAGTTTTACGGAAAACAGGAATGAACTTATTTCGACCTTGTAAGAAAACAGCTTTTAGGGCTGGAGAGATGACTCAGTGGTTAAGAGCACTGGCTGCTCTTCCAGAGGTCCTGAGTTCAATTCCCAGCAACCACGTGGTGGCTCACAACCATCTGTAATGAGATCTGGTGCCCTCTTCTGGTGTGTCTGAAGACAGCTACAGTCTATTCATATACATAAAACTTAATAAAGAAAAAAAAAGAAGACAGTTTTTAATCTTAGCATGGAATCAGACTGGTCCATCACTCACATGAACACAAGACCCTCCCAGTCAGTCATTTTAAAAAGCTGTCCCCTTTACTTCATGTGCATTGGCGTTTCACCTGCGTGTATTCCATGCACGAGGGTCAGACCTCAGAGTTACAAAGTGAAGTGCCATGTGGTTGCTGGGATTCGAACCCAGGTCTATCTGGAAGAGCAGTCTGTGCCCTTAACCGCTGAGCCATCTCTCCAGTCCTACCTCAAGGAGTTCTCAATCCCTTCTATTTTTGATCAAGTTACAGTCTTATCCCAGCTCATACAGACAGGGTGTCCTTATTACGTAGCTGTCTTAGGAGTCCATTTATAGACCAACCTGGCTTTAAACTCACGGAGATCCGCCTGCCTCAGCCTCCAAGAGGTGTGGACCACCACGCTGGCCTGCTTGAATCTTCTCAATGACAACTATAGTGTCAGGCTGGAGAGCTGGGGGTGTGGCTGCACACCAACCTAACACTCTTTTCTCCATTACCGTCCACCATTGCTGCCCATGTCCTTATGCTTCCTCTCGATGGCCCTGTTAGTTCTTCAGTCCCAGCATTCAGTTTGTGCACCATGCATCCCATTGCTTTGCAGACTTTGTCAGCATATGAAGACATGGTGCTGGCCAGGAGCCCTTCAAGGTAACCGCTAAGGCTGACCCGTTACGTCAGCCAGAGTCAGGACAGTTTCCAGTTTTCCTGGGCCCTGGGAATACAGTTTTCAGCCATATTTGTAAACAAAATATTAGTGGACTTGTGCTCCGTTGTGTTCTTTATAGGGTCAGCTACAGGAAACCCTTGTGTGTAAGTTTTGGTTCGTGCTGAGCCGGTAAGAAACATCACAGTGGAAAGCGGGCCTGAAAGTCCGGATCTTAATGCTGCAAGAACCCTGCCCAGTGTCTTGTAGGTGTCTGGGAAGAAGAGGTACAGAAGGACAGAAAGTCTTCTGTCCCACCTGCTCCTACATTTATTTATTTATTTATTTATTTATTTATTTATTTATTTATTTATTTTTAGTGACATATGCTTCCTCTAAGGCTTCATGTTAAATGAGCACCATTCAGAAGTGTTTTAATTTGGGGAGTTGGTGGAGAGTTGATATTCTATTCTGTTGTTTTTCAAGACAGGGTTTCTCTGTGTAGCCTTGGTTGTCCTGGAACTTGTTCTTTAGACCAGGCTGGCCTCAAACTCACAGAGATCTGCCTGCCTCTGACTCCCAAATGGTGGCTTTTTACAGGCTCAGGCCGCTACACTTGGTGTGCCATCCAGGACTTTTATGTAAGCACCAACCAACTTCACGACTTCATCTGTAGGCTGTGATTTGTCCTGGCTCCAACAACCCACAGTAGTGAGAGTGAGACACACTTGTCTCAGGCTTGGCAGCTGGGAAATCCGTGTGGGCGGGAAATACTTCAATAAAGCAGTGTTCACAGAAGATTTCCAGCATCAAAACTTTCCAGGGCCAGGACCGTGGGTTACTATGAGGCTAAATCCCGTGTGCACCAGAGCCCCTAGGACCTTGGACAGCAGGGAAACAGCAAGACTGGTGCTTTTTAGATGCTTATAAACTGTCTCAGAACATTGTCCAAATACAGAGGGAGTGGGCACTGGTACTCCATTTTAAAACGGTGACTCATGCTGTGCCATTGCATTGGGAATTTTAGTTCAGGCTGGGGATATAGGTCCGCTTGTAGGATGCTTGTCTGGCATGCAGAGAACCCTGGGCTCCATCCCCTGCACTTATAAAACAAGTGTGGCAGTGCAGCCTGAAACTGAGCCCTGAGGAGGAAACAGAAATACAGGAAGCTCTCTTCCACACAAGGAGTTCAAAACTAACCTGAGCTACATAAGGCCATAAAAAACTGGACTTGGTGGCTCTCACCTTTAAGCCCAGCACACAGTAAACAAATGTAGGAAGATATCTGTGAGTTCGAGGCCACCCTGGTCTGCATTGCCGGTTAGTTTGTTGGTTGGTTGGTTGGTTGGTTGGTTGGTTGGTTGGTTGGTTGGTGGTTTGTTTTTTCTTTTTGGATAGGTCTCATATAACTCAAGCTGGACTTGCATCTCTGCTCCTCCTGACTTGGACCTCCCCAACACTGAGAAATGATAGGAGTGTTTTCTATGATGGGTGGAGAACTCAAGGCTTTAGATGTGGCAGGCCAGCACTCTCCCAACTGAGCTACATCTCTAGCCTATGAGGAGGAATAATTTTGTTCTCCCAGTCGATATTTAAAAAAAAAAAAAATGTTCCCGGGGTGGGGCTGGAGGACAGCTCAGTGGTTGAGAGCACCGGCTGCTCTTACAGAGGACTTTGGTTCAATTCTCAGCACCTATATAGCAGCTTAATGCCTGTTCCAGGGGAATCTGAGGCCCTCTTCTCCTCCCCACGTGCGTCAGGCACACACACAGTACACATGCACAAATCTAGGCAGAACACCCACACACATTTGAAAAACAAGCAAACCTTGCCTCCACCTCTTGATCAGCGCATGACTTGAGCTTTCTGAGTAGATGGGAATCAACACGGAGACCCACAACTGGACAGCGCAGAGAGAGACTTCAGAGCACTCAGTCCTAACTAGGACGTCTTCACAGACGTCCTCCCCAAGGTTCAGGAACCTATGCAGAAGAGTAGGTGGGACATTTGTTAGAGCCAGAGGTGGTGGATGACCCCAAATGTCTTCCAGACAGGATAGGACTGACATACACAGGAACTCACAGAGTTCATGGCAGCACACATAGGACCTGCATAGGTTCAAGGCAGATGGGGTCCCAGCACTGAGGGAAGGAGAACACAGGTCCTACCCCAGACCAGAAGCTATTTGCAGTTGATACCTGTGGGTAAAAGGAAAATCAGTTTTCTCCTGGAGTGTCATAGGATTTAACAACTACTGTCTAGGGCAGGCCCCAGGCCCAGAAATAGTCAACACAAATTGGACTCCACATTTTAGTCAGTGTGTGTGTGTGTGTGTGTGTGTGTGTGTGTGTGTGTGTGTGTGTGCGTGTGTGTGTGTGTTTTAGGTTTTTTGGTTTGGATTTTGTTCTTTTGCTTTTTTTGAGAGGTCCAGAGAGGGAGAGCATGAAGCTGTATGGGTAGAGAGGCAAAAAGGATCTGGGAGGAGAAAACATGCTCAAAACGTCTTTAAAAAAAGTCAGGGGTTGGGGATTTAGCTCAGTGGTAGAGCACTTGCCTAGGAAGCGCAAGGCCCTGGGTTCGATCCCCAGCTCTGAAAAAAAAAAAAAAAAAAAAAAAAAAAAAAAAAAGTCAGGTGTGGTGTTCTCGCATCTATCCCAGCACTCAGGAAGCAGAGGCAGCTGGATCTCTGTGAATTCCAGGCCCACCTGGTCTACATAGTGAATTCCAGGACAACCAGGGACATATAATGAGGCCACGTCTTAAAAATAAAAATTACTGTGAATCATGGATTCAGAGGTTCAAGTTTAGGGTCATTGGTGCCATTGCCTAACAGGCCGGTGACAAGCAGAGACATCACATCGGAAGGCCATAACGGGAAAGTTGATCACCTCTAGGATATCCAAGAGGCAAAGATAATGAATGAGAGAGGAATAAAGGGGTAGCCTTGTAGGGAGGCCCAGAGCAACCTATTTCCTCTGCCTAGAACCCACCCCCAGCTTCCACCATCCCCCAACAATGCCATCATATTATGATCACTCCAACAGACTAACCCACCAATTAAGTCACAGCCTCCATGATCCGATCACTTTCTTAAAGTCCCACCACTCAACATTGCACTGTTGACCAACACGTTCATTTTGGGGTGCATCATCCAAACCACAGGACTAACCTACTTATTCAGTCAGCCTGCCATGTTCCCTTGCTTTTCAGACATAAGGCAGTTGTCCCAGCACCATTCTAAAATGATTTATTAACTTCCAGGAAAAATTTATAATGAACAGTTTGTCTACTTTTTTTGTAGTTCTAGGGGAAGAGAAATATCTTTTGTGTATGTGTGTGGTGTATGTATACATACATGTGATGCTATTCTTGGTTGTCAACTTGACTACAGCCAGAACTAAAACCCAGAAATGGGAAAGCTCATCTGTGAGGGATTTTTTTTCCCTTATTTTGAAGTAGGAAGCAAGAAGACCAACTTTGGGCTGGAGAGATGGCTCAGTGGTTAAGAGTCTTGTCTGCTCTTCCAGAGGTCCTGAGTTCAATTCCCAGCAACCACATGGTGGCTCATAACCATCTGTAATGAGATCTGGTGCCCTTTTCTGACCATGGTGTACATGCAGGCTACATTGTATAAATAATAAATAAATAAATCTCTTTTAAAAAAAATAAAAAAAAAAAAGACCAACTTTTTTAAAGATTTATTTATTTATTTCATGTATGTGAGTATATTGTCACTGTCTTCAGACAAACCAGAAGAGGGCATCAGAACCCATTACAGATGGTTGTGAGCCACCATGTGGTTTCTGGGAATTGAACTCAGGTCCTCTGGAAGCACAGTCAGTGCGTTTAACCGCTGAGCCATCTCTCCATCCTGAAGATCTACTTCTGATCTAGAATTGTCTTTAATCTGGATTTTGAGGTAGGAAGATGAACCTTTAACCTGGGCCATACCTTCCGCTGGAAGCCTGTAGGAGGACACGGAAGAAGGAGGCTTTTGCTCTTTGCCTGCCTGCCCTTGACTTGCATGCCTTCACAGACATCAGAGACACTTCTTTGGGATTCCAGCAGACACTGAAGACCAGCGAGACATCCAGCCTCGTAGATGAGAAACTTCTGGATTCTTGAACTCTCTGATCACACCCAGCCATTGTTGGATTAGCTGAGTTGCAGCCTAGAGGGTCATTATAATAAATCACCTTTCTATACACATAGAGAGATTCATTCCATAGGTTCTGTTCCTCTAGAGCAGTGTGGTTCTCAACCTGTGGGTCTTGACATCTGATAACTGATACATTACAATACAGAACAGTAGCAAAGTTACAGTTCTAAAGTAGTGACAAAATAATTTTATGGTTGGGGGTCACCAGGACATGAGGAACTGCATTCACAGGTTGAAGCATGAAGGAAGGATGAGAACCACTGCTCAGGAGAAGCCTATCTAATACACATACATGTTCAAGCGTGTATTCATGTGTACAGGTGCACACACGGGGACAGAGGCCAGAGGTCAACGTCAGTTTGTCTTACATCTTCCATTCTGAGACAGTCTCTCCCCTGAAACGGAAGCATGCTGATTGGCTCTACGTTTTACCCGATGATCTCCAGGATTCCATCCATCTCTACCCCCTTAGTGCCAGCGTTACAGATAGATGCCGCCCTGACTAGCTTTTTAGGAGGTGCTGAGATCTGAACTCTGGTCCTTGTGTGTCTGCAGAACAAGTGTTTACTCACCAGGACGTCTCACTAGCTTTCCCTACTGTTTTTTTCTAACTTGCCCAAAGTCTGTGTTTATTAACTGATCAAGTTACGAAGGTAATCTTCAGTTTATCCTTCTATCAGCCCGGGGATGTGGTCTCTCTAGTCCACTAACAGGTTGTTTTCATTTTACCTTGTGAAGATCATTTGAAGAACTGTGGGAAGCCACTCCTTTCCCTGAAGCATTTTCCAAAGGCTAGACCTCCTGAATCTGGTCCTCCGTACAGATAATGTCATATTTACTACAGCGTGATCTGGCAAGACAATTCACTTCTTACTGATCTAGCTGTAATCCCCCTTGGTAAGTACAATTACTGACTTCGGTTAGAGCACATCCAGGCAATGTATGGATTCAGAGTCCCCAATACACCCAGCACCACAAAGGGACCCCTGAAGATCTGGCGGAGAGCAGGAAGCTGCGATGCCTTGCACTAAAACACCTCTGGTTCTGATGACAGAGGCTGAGCTTCACAGATACCTCTGAGGAGTTAGCAAAGGGTGGTTCGCAGTTTCATATTAAAGAGTGAAGAGTGAGTGAGTCTATCCTAGTCTACAGAAGGAGGACAGCCAAGGCTATACAAAGAAACATTGTTAAAGAAAGAAAGGAAGAGAGAAAGAAAGGAAGAGAGAGAGAGAGAGAGAGAGAGAGAGAGAGAGAGAGAGAGAGAGAGAGAGAGAGAGAGAAAGGAGGGAGGGGGGAAGAAACAAACAAAGAAGGGGGGAAAGACAGCTAGACACCTCTGCTCTCAGAAGCTCCTGGGCAGTGCTCAGAGTCCCTCTGCCATCACTGGCACCAGCAGGTGACAGAGCCTTTTTGCTTGGAACTGACCACAGTCCCTGCCAGTCTGTGTACAGTTTCTCGGGTACGGAACAGTATTTTCCCCAATGGTATTTCTAGAATGATAACTCCAAATTGCCATGAACTACTTCAAAGATGACATTCTTAAGACTCTAACAGCAACAGAGGCTTGGCAGGGAGGCTGTAAATGCTAACACCGTTCTTGAACCTTCTGGCTCTCAAGTCGCTGAGAATAAAGAATGTCAATTCATTCTTATGTTCCTCCTTGGGAAGAAACAAACTTTCAGATGCTCAACAGCAGCATCGGGGCCGGGGATGACAGAACACTCGCCTAGCCTAGCATAATCTATGAGGCCCTGAGTTCTAGCCCCCAAGAAATGCCAAATTAATTAATTTAGTAATTTAATTAATTAATTAATTAAAACTAGGACAGCTGTAAGGCTAAATACACAAACCTGACGTCCTCAGAATTACCCTCAATCGGGCTTTATGATTCTTCCATTCCACCAACTCGTTTTAAGCTCAAAACTGGAAAGAAAAAAATAATCTAGTGAACATAGCATTCCAACATTCACCCCCTACAGGTAACCACCAACCACACAAGTGCCTACAGGCTCTGACAGGCTCATCCCAGCCCAGACTCAGCGGAACACTAAGGGGAGACTTACCCAGAAATCGAACACCAACACTGGCTGCTGCCTGCCCCACGCCGGCCCCTGCTCCGGCCCCTGGCCAGGCCCGGCTCCGGCCCAAGCGCCAGGCCCGCCGTCCCCTTCAAGTACAGCATCATCACAGACACAGGTGCGGGGAGAATCACACCTGAGAGGTTTCATCTGTGCGTGCCCTTCTTGTTGGTGCTCCGATGCTAACAAGTGATGCCAAAGAGCGAACTTCATCTGCGAAATACCGACGGGCATCCTGGTCCATGACTAGAAAATGCACTTTAAAAGTTTAGGTCTAATAACGTAAGGCTAGGGAAGTGTTGTACTCCTGAGCTGGGCGGGGCCTTCCCACACAATCCCCACTGACATGACCACCCCTCCTTTATCTTCTGCCACTTTCTCTTCCCACAGGCTTGGCTGATTTTTTTAAATTAATTTATTTTATGTATGTGAGTACACTGCAGCTGTCTTCAGACATGTCAGAAGAGGGAATTGGATCCCATTACAGATGGTTATGAGCCACCGTGTGGTTGCTGGGATTTGAACTCAGGACCTCTGGAAGAACAGTCAGTGCTCTTAACCACTGAGCCATCTCTCCAGCCCCAGCTTTGCTGATTTTTGTCTTCCAAATATTCCTCTATTTTTTTTTCCAGTTGTCATCATTTGCCACCATTGACAAGGTCTTTTTCCCCCCAGTCTACTGTCCACATGTTTGCTATGGTTACCTAGAGTGCCCTCAAAGCCATCAAGTATTTATATGGAATCTCTATTTAGGGAAGTAGTTTACAGCCTTCTTAATGCTGTGACCCTTTAATACAGTTCCTCATGTTGTGATGACCCCCCAACCATAAAATTATTTCATTTTTTTACTATGTAACTGTAATTTTGCTACTGTTTTGAATTGTTTTCTAAATATCTGATGTACAGGATATCTGATATGTGACCCCTGTGAAAGGATCGCTGTACCCCCAAAGGGGCTGCTGTTTTAGGGGTGGTGGTAGCACATACCAGTTGTCTAAGCCCCCAAGACACTGAGGCTGAAGGATCACTTGAGTTCAGTTTAAACCAGCCTGAGCAACATCTAGGGTGGGTCTCGAGCAAACAACAACAAATTTAATGCTACTGTAAGGTATGGTACCTGAAGGGTGGGTGTTTGGGGTTAGGGCCTCTGGAGATGGAGAGGATAGGGAGCATCATTGGGGGGTAGCCTCTGAACCTTGGTGGCTTCTATAAGTAGAGCTAGAGAGCAGAGAGCACTGAGACAGCCTGGCTTCAGGACTCTCCAGAGACAATGTCATCATCCTTTGGGGGTCCTCTGACCTTTGACATCCAGAATTGTGAGCCAAATCATTTACTTTTTCTTTCTTTCTTTCTTTTTTAAAGATTTACTTATTTATTTTATGTACAGCATTCTGCCTGCATATGTGACTGCAGGCCAGAAGAGGGCACCAGATCTCATTTTTTTTTTTTTTTTTGGTTTTTTTTTTTTTTTTTTTTTTGAGCTGGGGACCGAACCCAAGACCTTGCGCTTCCTAGGCAAGCGCTCTACCACTGAGCTAAATCCCCAACCCCTCAGATCTCATTACAAATGGTCCTGAGCCACCATGTGGTTGCTGGGAATTGAACTCATGACCTCTGGAAGAGCAGTCAGTGCTCTTAACCACTGGGCCATCTCTCCAGCCCTTACTTTTTATTTCTAATTCAGGAGACAGTCCTACTGTGTAACTGATAACACAAAACCAGTGAAAACGTTAGTTCTGTGGTGTCTCTCCAAGTCTTAACATCACTTATATTTTCCTCAGAGTTTCCTGTGCTCAGTTCTGACCCTGCCTTTCACTCCAAGCCCATTCCTTAGCGTTGCCTCTAGCAGTTCTCGTTAGTGATTGACAGAGGAGAGCCCAGCCCATTGTGGGTGGTGCCATCCCAGGGTTGGTGGTCCTGGGTTCTATAAGAAGGCAGGCTGAGCAAGTCAGTCATCAGTATTTCTCCATGGCCTCTGCATCAGCTCCTGCCTCCAGGTCCCTGCCCTGTTTGCATTCCTGTTTGTGATGGACTGTCACCTGGGAATATAAACTGAAATAAACCCTTCTCCCCCCGCCCCCAAGTTGTCTTGTTATTTTCTTCAAGAGAAATTCTTTTCCAGATTTTTTCCTCTCTCAAGATAGGGATTCTCTCTGTAGTCTCGACTGTCCTGGAACTCACCCTGGAGACCAAAGCTATCCTTGATCTCAAAGATTTGCCTGCCTCTGCCTCCCTAGTGCTGGGATTAAAGGCTGCCCCTCCACCACCACCTGACTCTTACAGATTTTTCCATGTAGCCTTTTGTTTGTTCTTTGATCCAAGGTCTGGTGTAGCCCACACTGGCTTCGAACTGTTTATTTCCCTGCTTCCAAATGCTGGGATTAAAGAGCTGTGCGGCCAGGCCTGGATGACTTTATGTATCTTGGTGTGGGACAAATATAAAATGGCATTGTAAAATGTTTTATGTTTCTGTCCGAGTAGACTTCTAGAAGGGTAAGAATGGAGCCCCTTAACCCTGTGGTATGAAACTGGATCTAAGGGCTGAAAGAATAAAGATTTTAAACTATCCCCCACTGACCCTGCTGTGAGGACAACCACCTCACAGCAAAGAATAACATAAAATGTTTTGGGGATGTAGCCTGGCTATAGCCACCACAAACCATCTGGCCTCAATAAGGCCTGACTCAACAGTCCTGAGAAAAACAAGAATTAGGGTCAGCTTGCCCCAGAAGCAGGGTGGCCTAGAGTTGAACTGAGCCCAAGTTACAAACCGATGAAATTGCTTTGTGTGACTGTTGCCAACTGCCTATGTAATTTTCCCTATAAATCCCTTCCCCTAATCGGGCTCGGGGTCGACTCCTCTGTTTCCTGTGTGAGATACCTGTCATCCCCAGAGCTCTGGTTCCTCAAATACACCTCTTGTTTATTACATCAAGACCGGTTTCTCGTGAGGGGGTTGCATGGTCTCGAGATTTGAGTGGGGGTCTTCCCACCCCGGGGGATCTTTCAAGGCAAGATGGTGATATTGCTGCAGAGTGAGCACGAGAGCCTGAGTGCTGGGTGAAAAAAACAAGAAGGAGAAGAAGGAGGAAGGTGGAAGAAAAAGGAGGAAAGAGGAAGAAGGAAGAGGAAGGAGGAAGGAGAAGAAGAAAACAAGAGTAGTGCCAAAAAGGGCTGTGACCATGTGTAGCCATTTTGCTTCAGGAACTGCCCCAGGTGCCATACCCAAGCCTTTGAGAAGCTCACCATTCGGAACACTGTAGAAGCTGCTGCTGTCGGGGACATATCTGAAGCGAGTGTCTTCAGAAGCTCTATGTCAAGCTGCATTGCTGGTGAACTGTGCCATTCACAGCAAGGTAGTCAGGCATCCATCTTGTGACGCCCAGAAGGACGGAAAAACCCCACACCACGATTCAGATCTGCTGGTGCGGCATCTCGACCTCCACCAAAGCTCATGTGAAGAGGTGGCTTCATAAAGGCAGAAGGAAAAACACCTTGGAAAAATAAACTGAAAGTTATACTTTAAAAAAAAAAAAAAAAAAAAAAAAAAAAAACAAAAAACTCCTAATAAAAAAAAAACTCAACTGGATGCAAGGGTACAGAGAAACTTCTACTTTTTACCTTTGTGTAGATGAGAAGTTTTCTTTTTTTCTTTTTCTTTCGGAGCTGGGGACTGAACCCAGGGCCTTGCGCTTGCTAGGCAAGCGCTCTACCACTGAGCTAAATCCCCAACCCCCATGAGAAGTTTTCATAGTGAACAATGGTTGACTCTTGGGTAAGGAAAAATCAATAAAGAAATGACCAACTTGAGTGGCGATGGCTGTCTTTTATTCTGTATACAGCTTTCCTGTGCATCTGTAGACAGCCAGTTCTGCTTCATTCACTATATACTGCTAAGGCTCCCAAAGGGAGACTTGATATTATCTTATATACAGAGCAAAGTGTTCTTCTGTAACTTTTGTTGCCCCGGCCAGCGAGGATTCAGAGTAGACCTGGGAGGGGGCAAAAGAATGGGGGACAGGTGGTGCAAAGAAGGAGAGCAAGGGGTTGGGGATTTAGCTCAGTGGTAGAGCGCTTGCCTAGCGAGCACAAGGCCCTGGGTTCCGTCCCCCAGCTCAAAAAAAAAAAAAAAAAAAAAGGAGAGTAAATCTGTGTTCTGATCAAGCTCTCAAACTTTATTTTAAAAAACAGCGGCTTAGGGGTTGGGGATTTAGCTCAGTGGTAGAGCGCTTGCCTAGCAAGCTCAAGGCCCTGGGTTCGGTCCTCAGCTCCGGAAAAAAAAAAAAAAAAAAAAAAAAACCAGCGGCTTATAAAGACAAGCAGGCGAGAAGGTTACCCAGGACAATCCATCATTGCCACTCCCTCCCTATAGCCCTAAACCATAAATTGCAGGTATACACTGATAAGAACAGACAACTGGCTAGGTGTCCCAAGGCCTGAGGCTGTAACTGGCTTGATTTTCCTGGAGATAGGGGCCATATAATGAGCAGAACATTCCTGAGAAGAATTCCTGAGGCTGAGCGTGCTTGGCTCCCGGCATTATGTAAATAAATAAATAAGTTATTTTTATGTGTATAGGAGTTTTGCCTGTATGCACGGCTATGTGCCACAAGCATGCAGTGCCCGTGGAGGCCAAAAGTGGGCGCTGGATCCTCTGGAATGAGTTAGAGTTTTAAGCTGCTACACGGGCTCTGGGAACTAAACCTGGGTCCTCTGAAAGCCCAGCCAGCAGTGTTCTTCCCAGCCCCGTCGCGTTATTTTCATAGCTCATGTAGATAAGCCTTCTAGCCAAGCTGAATAGATCCGGCACTCACTGCATTTCAACCTCGTGTGATCAGAACGTAGTTCTTGCTATTTAGTGCGTTTCATCCAGAAATCTCAGACTCCCGGATCTCTCTATCTTGGCTCTCAAGCCGTTTCATTCTGTCTTAAGCTCCATTATAGGCTCACAAGGAGCTGTGCAAAGCCCAATCTCTTCGGTAGTGTTAGAACAGAAAAAGTAACGTATCAATTGGGCTGATTCAATCATTCAAGGGGCTGACCACCTTTAAGAAAGCAGGCTCCATTTATTTATTTATTCATTTATTAAGATTTATTTTATTTATATGAGTACACTGTAGCTGTCTCAGACACACCAGAAGAGGGCATTGGATCCCATTACAGATGGTTGTGAGCCACCATGTGGTTGCTGGAAATTGAACTCAGGACCTCTAGGAAGGGCAGTCAGCGCTCTTAACCACTGGGCCATCTCTCCAGCCCCTGCAGGCTCCTTTTAAACCAACCAAAGACAAGTATAATTTTTGATCTTTCTAGTCCTTTTTTTTTTTTTTGGAAACAAAGTCTTATAAACCGGGCTGACATCACAAAGACCAGTCTGTCTCCTCGGTGCTGGGAATAAAAGCGTATGTCAGCACACTAAATCTTCCCTAAAACAATTTATTATTAATTTTAAACACATAAAGGCACCTGTAGGGGGCTGGAGAGATGGCTCAGTGGTTAAGAGTCTGACTGCTCTTCCAGAGTCCTGAGTTCAATTCCCAGCAACCATATGGTGGCTCACAACCATCTGTAATGGGATCTGATGCCCTCTTCTGGTGTGTCTGAAGACAGCTACAGTGTAATCACTCTACAGCGAACTCACATTCATAAAATAAATAAAAAATCTTAAAAAAAAAAAAAAAAAAAAAAAAAAAAAAGCACCTGTAAATCTAGTTCCAGGAGATCCAGTCTCCTTTCTGACCTCTATGAGATCATACATAGTACACAGACATTCACACAGGAAAAGATCCATATGCACAAAATAAAATAAATCTAAGCTTTTTAAAAAGTTGCATGCAGGGCTGGAGAGATGGCTCAGTGGTTAAGAGCACTGACTGCTCTTCCAGAGGTCCTGAGTTCAACTCCCAGCAACCACATGGTGGCTCACAACCATCTGTAATGGGATCCGATGCCCTCTTCTGGTGTGTCTGAAGACAGCTACAGTGTACTTATATATAATAAATGAATAAATCTTTAAAAAAAAAAAGTAAAATAAATCTGAAGAAGGAGGAAGAGGAGGAGGAGGAGAGGAGAAGGAGAAGGAGAAGGAGGAGGAGAAGAAGAAGAAGAAGAAGAAGAAGAAGAAGAAGAAGAAGAAGAAGAAGAAGAAGAAGAAGAAGAAGAAGAAGAAGAAGCAGCAACAGAATAATTTTATGGTTGGGGGTCACCACAACACGAGGAACTGTATTTAAGGGTGTCACAGTACCCTAATACCTACGGTATAAGTAAGGAGCTCCCTTATTCTTCTAGACTATTCCAGAACCATCTGATGCTTGCTGAAGTTTGGTATGTCCTCCTTGGTATTCCTCCCAGACCCGGAAGCTACACCCACCAAGTAAAACATCCATTTTTACCTAAGGTCAAAGAAGATACCCTGAAGGCAGGGCGGAATAACACTCCTGAATGAAAGGTGTTACCTCCCCCCAGTGTTCTGTTGATTTCGATTTGTTCATTCAAAACAAGGTCTTATGTGTCAGAGGCTGATCATAAATCAAATGAATGAATAAAAACTTCTAAAGAATATGGGTCAGCCTGGAGAGATGACTCAGTGGTTAAGAGCACTGACTGCTCTTCCAGAGGTCCTGAGTTCAAATCCCAGCAACCACATGGTGGCTCACAACCATCTGTAATGGGATCTGATGCCCTCTTCTGGTGTGTCTGAAGACAGTGACAGTGTACTCATATAGTGCACTCATAAGATAAGATCTTTTAAAAAAAAAAAAAAAAAAAAAAAAAAAAAAGAAAAAGAAAGAAAGAAAATAGGCTAGCCAGAAGACACTTGCTGGCCTGAGTTCGATTCCCTAGACCCCTGTAAAGGTATCTGAGGTAACCAATTTCATAAATTGTCCTTTGACCTCCACACCTATGTACACAGGATTTGTGATTACTTGAAGAAAAAGAAGAGGAGGAGAAGAAACAGCAGCAGTAGCAACAGCAGGGGCAGCGGCAGGCCTGGTGGTATACATCTTCAATTTCAGCACTTGGGGTGAGAGACAGGCCATCCTGGTCTACAGAGTGAGTTCCAGGTCAGCCAGGGCTCTGTAGAGAGATCCTGTCTCCAAAACAAAACAAAACAAAAAAAAATAAAAACAACAAAAAATAAATAAATAAACCACACCTGGCTGCTCGTCCGGAGAACCTTTGTTCAATTCCCAGTAGGCACATGGTGGCACGTTACTAGTTATAACTCCAATTCTGGGGGATCTGGCCCTCAGAAGACACCCGGCACACAACAGTATGATGATATACATAGAGCCACCCACCCACCCACAGAAAAATAACAGTATACACTTTAAAATTGACAAAAGGGTTCCATAAAATGAAAGAACAAACAGCCAATACAACGGGAGAAACTCCTTACTGTAGTTGAGAAACGTTACTGCCTAGAACACAATGAACTGTAACTGTGGAAAACACATGGACAAACCTATCAGTCAGTAAATAAGTCAATGGATGGAGAGACAGAGAGACAGAAAGAGAGAGAGAGAGAGACAGGGACAGGGAAAGAGGGACAGAGAGAGAGAGAGGAACAGAGAGAGACAGATATAGAGACACACAGAGAGACAGAGAGAGACAGGGACAGAAAGAGACAGAGATAGAGACACAGAGAGACAGAAAGAGACACAGAGAGAGACAGAGAGACAGAAAGAGAGAGAGAGAAGGAGAGAGAGACAAGGACACAGAGAGAGGAACAAAGCGAAAGAGAGGAACAGAGAGAGACAGATATAGAGACACACAGAGACAGACAGACAGAAAGAGACAGACAGAGAGACAGAGAGACCGAAAGAGAGAGACAGAGACAGAGAGAGAGACAGGGACATAGAGAGACAGAGATAGAGACAGAGAGAAAGACAGGAACAGAGAGAGATGAAGAGACAGAGAGACAGAAAGAGAGAGAGTGAGAGAGACAGAAGGAGAGAGAGAGACAGGGACAGAGAGAGAGGGACAGAGAGAGAGAGGAACAGAGAGACAGATATAGAGACACACAGAGAGACAGACAGAGACAGGGACAGAAAGAGACAGAGATAGAGACACAGACAGAGACAGAGACAGAGAGACAGAGAGAGAGGGAGGGAGGGAGGGAGCACACGTGCAGACAGCTCTCTGCTCTCTCTCTCTCACAGACATACACACACCATACACAGCCTTAAAAGGTCCCGTTTTTAAAAATGTTTATTTACTTTTATGTGTATTTTGTCTACATGTACCAGCTTACCCAGGAGTATGCCTGAGGCCTGATGCCCCCAGAGAAGGGTGTCACATCCCTTGGAACTGGAATTGCACACAACTGTAGACTGCCATGTGGATTGTCAGAATGGAGTTGAACCCTGGTCTCCTGAAAGAGCAGTCAGTGCTCTTAAGGCTGAGGCATCTCTCCAGCCCATATATTTATAATATATAATATATAATTATATATTTTTAATCTACGTATACACACAATGTTTTCGTTAATATATTAAATTATTTTATAGTATTATACATCACACAATATATTATGATTATACAATATATCATAATGACATATAATATATAATTATTACATAATATATTTTTAAATTAAAAATAAAGTCAGGTGGTAGTGGCTGGGGACTGATAGGCCTCTGTTCACTGCTTCAGGCCAGCAGGTGGAAGGTGGCACCATGGCACCCCTTGATTCAAGGCCAGCTTGAACACCATTTTCTATGGGACTATATGTACTTGTGGTCAAATTACTATCTATTCTGGTCACCTTTGTCCTCAGTCATCTAGATCAGGGACATGAATACTTGGTACTTCTGTATAAGTCACATAAAATCCCTCCATTTTCTGGCGCTCCCTATCCCATCCAGACACACCCCCACCACACACACACACACACACACACACACACACACACACACGCACACACACACGCACACACACACGCACACGTGCATCTTTCTACTTCCTCACACCTTCCCCCCACTCTTCAGCCGGCTTGCTCACCCCACCCCCACCCCACCCAGGCCAGTCTAGAGGAGTCTGCTGTTCCCTGTGGGAATCAGTGCTTGTCCCTCCTGGTGCTTTGTGACATCTCACTTTCTTTTACTTTTCCCCCCCTCTCCGCCCCCCCCCCCTCCTACCCATTTTCCTCTTTTTTTCTTTCATTCCTTTTTTTTTTTTTTTTTTGTTATTGTAGTTTCTCTGATTTTTTTATTTTGTTTCATACATAGTACAGGCTGGTCTTTAACTCCATGTGTGACAGAGGTGAACCTTGAACAACTGATCCTTTTGCCTTGGCCATCAAAAAGCTCAGATCACGATGAACTTAAACTACTACACAAAACTAGAAATTCTTGAAAGACAAATTTCTAGGCTCTACTCCCCCTGGGGGGTTTTGAATTAGTCAAATCTCTTGACTTCACCCCCAGACAGTCTGATTAATGTGCCTGAGGTAACACCTCTCCCACAATCTGCATTTCTGAGGTGTTCTTTAAACAGCTTCGATCTAGTCTAGGGCTTCAAGGGGTTGTTATTTTCACCAGGAGGGTAAGCACCACAGAAAGCCGAAACTAAGTGTGAAATAACCAGGGCCATTGAACTGTGGAGGAAGAGGGGCACCTAATTCCCTGGGAGAGGTGACTCTAGAAACCTGGGCTGGATGTGATGGCATAGGCCTGTGATCCCAGTACTTGGGAAGTGGAGGCAGAAGGATCATGAGTTCAAAGCCACCCTGGGTGTTAAGGAGTCCTGTATAAAAAATTAAGAAGTTGCGTGGGTGGCAGAATCAAAGCTCAGATTGTGTCTCCACGTCATAAAGGAAAAAGAAAAAAAAAGAAAATGAAAATATTCAAGAGAAAAAGCATTTCGGGCTCAACAGCTGGGAGGGCTTGTGGCACCTCACAGGACTGAAAATGGAAACCATGCATTGTGACTGACATTTGTAATCCCAGCCCTTTGGAGGCAGAGTCAGGATACCCTACAAATTCCAGCCCAGCCAGGGAGACATAGAGAGAAAAGAAACAGAAAATGGGCCTGGACCTGGAGGAATGGCTCAGAGGTTAGGAGCATTGACTGCTCTTTCCAGAGGCCCTGGGTTCGATTCCCAGCAC